>NW_022262731.1:0-159718 GCF_002021735.2 Oncorhynchus kisutch
CAATATATCACGGCTAAAGGCTTTTCTTGCATGACGCAATGCAGAGTGCCTGGTTCAGCCCTTAGCCGTGGTATATTTATTTATTTAACCTCTAACTAGCATGACGCAACGCAGAGTGCCTGGTTACAGCCCTTAGCCGTGGTATATTTATTATTTAACCTCTAACTAGCATGACGCAACGCAGAGTGCCTGGGGTACAGCCCTTAGCCGTGGTATATTTATTTATTTAACCTCTAACTAGCATGACGCAACGCAGAGTTCCTGGTTACAGCCCTTAGCCGTGGTATATTTATTTATTTAACCTCTAACTATGCATGACGCAACGCAGAGTGCCTGGTTACAGCCCTTAGCCGTGGTATATTTATTATTTAACCTCTAACTATGCATGACGCAACGCAGAGTGCCTGGTACAGCCCTTAGCCGTGGTATATTTATTTATTTACCTCTAACTAGGCATGACGCAACGCAGAGTGCCTGGTTACAGCCTTAGCCGTGTATATTTATTTATTTAACCTTTATTTAACCTATAACTAGGCATGACGCAACGCAGAGTGCCTGGTTACAGCCCTTAGCTGTGTATATTTCTTTATTTAACCTCTAACTAGGCAAGTCAGTTAAGAAACACATTCTTATTTAAAATGACGGCCTAGGAACAGTGGTTAACTGCCTTGTTCAGGGCAGAACGACAGATTTTTTAACTTGTCATCTCAGGGATTCGATCTAGCAACCTTTCGGTTACTAGGCCAACGCTCTAACCACTAGGCTACCTGCCGTATATTGGCAATATACCACAAACCTCCGAGGTGCTTTATTGCTATTATAAACTGGTTACCAACATAATTAAAGCAGTTAAAATACATGTTTTGTCATACCTGTGATATACCACGGCTGTCAGCCAATGAGCATTCAGGGCTCGAGTTTATGAAAGCCAATAAGAAACAGCTAGATACATCTCCCCAGTGTTCTACATCCCTTGACCAATCACGACAGAGAACTATCCTCCAAATCACTGAGAGATAAACGGCTCCTTGATCAGTTCAGATCACTGTCTGGAAAGGTACATCAATCAGTCAGTACTACTCCAGTTTGTGACTCAATATACTGTGACTATCAGGCAGTAGTATCAGTAGTAGTAGCAGTAGTAACAGTAGTAGTAGTAGTAGTAGCAGTAGTAGTTGTAACAGTAGTAGTTGTAACAGTAGCAGTAGTAGTAACAGTAGTAGTAGTAATAACAGTAGTAGTAGTAATAACAGTAGTAGTAGTAGTAGTAGTAGTATAACAGTAGTAGTAGTAGTAACAGTAGTAGTAGTAATAACAGTAGTAGTAACAGTAGTAGTAGTAGTAACAGTAGTAGTAGCAGTAGTAGTAACAGTAGTAGTAGTAGTAGTAATAACAGTAGTAGTACTAGTAGTAGTAGTAGTATCAGTAGTAGCAGCAGTAGTAGTAGTAACAGTAGTAGTAGTAGTAAGAACAGTAGTAGTACTAGTGTAGTAGTAGTATCAGTAGTAGTAGCAGTAGCAGCAGTAGTAGTAGTATAACAGTAGTAGTACTAGTAGTAGTAGTAGCAGTAGTACTAGTAGTAGCAGTAATAGTAGTAGCAGTAGTAGTAGTAGTAGTAGTAGCAGCAGTAGTAGTAGTAGTAGTAGTATCAGTAGTAGTAGCAGTAGCAGCAGTAGTAACAGTAGTAGCAGTAGTAACAGTAGTAGCAGCAGTAGAAGTAGTAGTAGCAGTAGTAGTCAGCAGCAGTAGTAGTAGTAGTAGTAGTAGTAGTAGTAGTAGCAGCAGCAGTAGTAGTATATTCATGGGGCGAATGCAAATGGAGAACTTTGGGCTATAAGGTTCAATCTGCATTTGTGTGGAAATGTAGTTATTGACATAGCCTTGTTCACTACTATATGGTACTATAAATACCCCAATACATGCCTTGTTCACTACCTATATGGTACTATAAATACCCAATACATGCCTTGTTCACTACCTATATGGTACTATAAATACCCCAATTCATGCCTTGTTCACTACCTATATGGTACTATAAATACCCCCAATACATAGCCTTGTTCACTACCTATATGGTACTATAAATACCCCAATACATAGCCTTGTTCACTACCTATATGGTACTATAAATTACCCCAATACATGCCTTGTTCACTACCTATATGGCTACTATAAAATAGCCCAATACATGCCCTTGTTCACTACCTATATGGTACTATAAATACCCAATACATAGCCTTGTTCACTACCTATATGGTACTATAAATACCCCAATACATTGCCTTGTTCGCTACCTATATGGTACTATAAATACCCCAATGCATAGCCTTGTTCACTACCTATATGGTACTATAAATACCCCAATACATGCCTTGTTCGCTACCTATATGGTACTATAAATACCCCAATGCATAGCCTTGTTCACTACCTAAATGGTACTATAAATACCCCAATGCATGTTGTTGCATTCAAATAATACAATTGAAAAATAGTTGACACCATTCAAACCAATTAGGATTCAGAACTTTAAAACAAATTCTCTCAGAATCATCTTCTGCACATAGAACCTTCTGGTTCCAAGCTCGAGATATGTCAAATAATGATTTGAGGTTGTGTTTGGTTTACACATTTGGTTTATACTCCAGGTAGGGGCCACTGTTCTCTCTATCCTGTACGGTCCAGCTCCATGGCTCTACCCCCTGCCTCTCAGCTCAGCTCCCAGAAGTGGAAGGACTTCATGGCTAAGAGACCCAAGACCGTGCCTGGTAGGTTACTGTATGTGGATCGTCAGCTACAGACCATGTGTGAGAAAAGGGATTGGCTCCGTGTTGGTCCTGGATCGACTGTCACAGAACTAACTGTATAGGAACTATACATATTTAAACAACCAGAATCAAGGCAACAAGGAGAAACCAAGGCAGTCTTTTATACTATATAAACGTCCCTAGGCATTCCTATGGCTTTTTTCCCTACATATAACCTGGATGTGTGTTCTTTATTTTCAACTCATTTTGACCTATTTGGTTGCCATAGTTCCATATGTGGAGGTGAAGGGTGAGAGCGGACACTACTTCCTGTTGGTCCAGGGGTCAGAGGCGGAGGCTGCAAGGCCCGCAATGATACACTCAGCCAATCAGATCACTGAGCCGCGCCATGGCAACCATCAATGGGCTTCTGAAGAGAATTCTGTGTCGTCTTCAGGTAAGAACTTAAAATAAGAAGAACATGGGACCAAACAAAGATCTACTCTGATATGAAGTGTTGTTTACATTATGACTGGTGACTTACCTGTCAATATCACGGACAGTATGAATGGTTCTACTGTCAGCATGGTATCCAGCAGTTCTTTAAAGACTGGCTCAGAGGCCTCCGTCTCTTTGAGGTCATTTCCTGTTCCTTGGGTCTAAGGCGGTGCGTCTTCAGTCGCCATGGAAGTTTGAAAAGGACAAGAAGAGTGGGGGGGGGGGGGTTGCGAACGTAATTACAAATGATTTGTAGACTGCAAATTGACTGCAAGAATCCCAAACAGATATAATATTTGACTAAAACATAATCATTTCAAGCCTGCTTACATTTGCATTAAGATCACATACCTCTCTATTATGCGTGCCAATACTTGGGAACAAGATTTCCTAAATTAAAATAACTTGGAGCTGATTTGCTGGTGTTTTTACAGTCTTATCTCCAAACATTTTTAAAAATGAAATAAGGGTTGCCAAATAAAACCACCCACGAGCCACCAGTTGGGGAACCCTTGCCCTTACTCTTCTGACTCTTTCCTCTGGATATTCACTTCTTTCAGATAATAAAGCCCTGTAGAAAGAGAGACAGACATACCTCTGAGTGAAACAGAGGACGAAGAGAGAAGAAACACAGCAGTGTAGTCTCTCTCTTCCTCTCTCTTTCGTCTCTCGTCTTTCCTCTCCCTCTTTCGTCTCTCTCTTTCCTCTCCCTCTTTCGTCTCTCTCTTTCATCTCTCCTTTCTCTCTCCCTTTCCTCTCTCTTTCCTCTTTTTCCTCTCTCCCTTTCCTCTCTCTCTTTCCTCTCTCTCTCCTCTCTCTCTTTCCGCTCTCTCTTTCCTCTCTCTCTTTTCTCTCTGTCTTTTCTCTCCCTTCCTCTCTCTATTTCCTCTCTCTCCTCTCTCGTTCCTCTCTCTCTTCTTTCCTCTCTCCTTCCTTCCTCTCTCTCTTTCCTCTCTCTCTCTTTCCTCTCTCTTTCCCCTTTCTCTTCATTCCCCCTCTCTTCCCTCTATCTTTACTCTTTCCTCTCTATTTCTTTCCTCTATCTTTCCTCTCTCTTTCCTCTCTCTCTCTCTTTCCTCTCTCTCTCGCTTTCCTCTCTTCCCTCTGTCTCTTCCTCTCTCTCTTCTCTCTCTTTCCTCTTTCTCTTCCTTCCTCTCTCTCTCTTCCTCTCTCTCTTCCTCTCTTCCCTCTGTCTCTTTCCTCTTTCTCTTCATTCCCCCTCTCTTCCCTCTATCTTTACTCTTTCCGCTCTCCCTCTTTCCTCTCTCTCTCTTTCCTCTCTCTTTCCTCTTTCTCTTCCTTCCTCTCTCTCTCTTTCCTCTTCTCTCACTTTCCTCTCTTCCTCTGTCTCTTTTCCTCTTTCTCTTCTTTGCCCCCCTTCATTCCCTCTATCTTTGCCTCTTTCTCTTCCTTCCTTCCTCTCTTTACTCTCTCTCTTTCCTCTCTTCTCTCTTTCCCTCTCTTCCCTCTCTCCCTCCCCCTGCCTGTGTATTAAGCCCTGTGATGTTGGACGGGGGAGCATGGCTGTTAATCAGCCTGTTTGTACGCTGTACAGTATAAAGCATTGCAGGCTTCCACGTTCAACCAGGAGCGAGCACATTTTGTTCCGTTATGAAATGCCCCAAAAGAAGAAAGATGTGTGTACTTTTATAAAAAATATATGTCATGCAGGGTTAACAGAGGGCTCTTATCCAGGAGAGACTTACAAAGAGTTTGGTTTTCTCTTTTACACCCAAACTTTCACTGTAGCAATTTATTTTCTGAAGAGAACATAACACGGTGAAGAATTGTTCCCTCTCTTTCTGACTTTAATGACCCTCACTCTGAGTACCTTCCAAAGATTAAAGCGTAAGAATGGTTCTTTTATACATCGACTCTCATGTGGCATTTTCATTCTCAAAGAGAACATAACAAAATGGTGGACGAAGCAATAGTGCCTGAAAGGTCTTCCTGTTCCCTTCGCTCTCTGTAGGAGTTTGTTATATAGAAACCTTAAAGAAAAACCTTGACTCAAGAACCATGTTTCTTCTGAAGAGAACAAAATGGAGGAACAAGCAATAGTTCCTAAAAGGCCCTGCCGTTCTGTTCTCCATTTTTTTTCTGTTTTGCTCTCTCTCTCTCTCTCTACCTCCTCCTCTCTCTCCCTCCTCCTCTCTCTCCCTCCTCCTCTCCCCTCTCTCTCTCTCTCTCCCTCTCTCTCTCCCTCTCTCTCTCTCTCTCCCTCTCTCCCTCCTCCTCTCTCTCTCTCCCTCTCCCTCTCTTCTCTCCACCTCCTCCTCTCTCTCCACCTCCTCCTCTCTCTCTCTCTCTCTCTCTCTCCCTCCTCCTCTCTCTACCTCCTCCTCTCTCGCTCTCTCTCTCTCCACCTCCTCCTCTCTCTCCACCTCCTCCTCTCTCTCTCTCTCTCTCTCTCTCTCTCTCTCTCCCTCCTCCTCTCTCTACCTCCTCCTCTCTCTCTCTCCCTCTCTCTCTCTCCACCTCCTCCTCTCTCTCCCTCCTCCTCTCTCTCCCCTCCTCCTCTCTCTCTCTCCCTCTCTCTCCCTCCTCCTCTCTCTACCTCCTCCTCTCTCTCCCTCCTCCTCTCTCTCTCTCCCTCTCTCTCCCTCTCTCCCCCTCCTCCTCTCTCTCTCTCTCTCCCTCTCTCCCCCCTCTCTCTTCTCTCCCTCTCTCTCTCCCTCTCGCTCTCGCTCTCCCTCTCCCCCCCCCCCTCTCTCTTCTCTCTCTCTCTTCTCTCTTCTCTCTCTTCTCTCTCTCTCTCTCTCTCTGTCTCTCTCTTCTCTCTCTCTTCTCTCTGTCTGTCTTCTCTCTCTCTCTCTCTTCTCTCTGTCTGTCTCTCTCTCTCTCTCTCTCTCTCTCACTCTCTCTCACTCTCTCTCGCTCTCTCTCTCTCTCGCTCTCTCGCTCTCTGTTTTGCTTTCTCTGTCATTCTTATACGACCCTCTGAGAACTTTGATGAAACAGATTCAAGGCAGAAAGAGTCTCCTAACGGGCCTAAATGGAAGAGACTAATTACGACCAAAATGCTTTAATAATTAATTAGAAGCAGTTGCATTATTTGGAGGTTGTGTATTAAAGGTGTAATTAGCCGTGAAGAATAGGCTAGCGGAGATTAAAAAATCAATTTGGGCCTAAGTCAAACCTCAAAGTCACTGTAGTGCATAGTAGAAACCCTGTCAGTCCATTTGGGCCTAAGTCAAACCTCAGTCACTGCAGTGTAAAGTAGATACCCTGTCGGTCCATTTGGGCCTAAGTCGAGCCTCAGTCACTGCAGTGTAAAGTAGTTACCCTGTCAGTCCATTTGGGCCTAAGTCGAGCCTCAGTCACTGCAGTGTAAAGTAGTTACCATGTCAGTCCATTTGGGCCTAAGTCGAGCCTCAGTCACTGCAGTGTAAAGTAGTTACCCTATCAGTCCATTTGGGCCTAAGTCGAGCCTCAGTCACTGCAGTGTAAAGTAGTTACCCTCTCAGTCCATTTGGGCCTAAGTCGAGCCTCAGTCACTGCAGTGTAAAGTAGTTACCCTGTCAGTCCATTTGGGCCTAAGTCGAGCCTCAGTCACTGCAGTGTAAAGTAGTTACCCTGTCAGTCCATTTGGGCCTAAGTCGAGCCTCAGTCACTGCAGTGTAAAGTAGTTACCCTGTCGGTCCATTTGGGCCTAAGTCGAGCCTCAGTCACTGCAGTGTAAAGTAGTTACCCTATCAGTCCATTTGGGCCTAAGTCGAGCCTCAGTCACTGCAGTGTAAAGTAGTTACCCTATCAGTCCATTTGGGCCTAAGTCGAGCCTCAGTCACTGCAGTGTAAAGTAGTTACCCCTGTCAGTCCATTTGGGCCTAAGTCGAGCCTCAGTCACTGCAGTGTAAAGTAGTTACCCTGTGTAAAGTGTAAAGTAGTTACCCTGTGTAAAGTGTAAAGTAGTTACCCTGTGTAAAGTGTAAATTGTAAAGTTGTTACCCTGTGTAAAGTGTAAAGTAGTTACCCTGTGTAAAAGTGTAAAGTGTAAAGTAGTTACCCTGTGTAAAGTGTAAAGTGTAAAGTAGTCACCCTGTGTAAAGTGTAAAGTAGTCACCCTGTGTAAAGTGTAAAGTAGTCACCCTGTGTAAAGTGTAAAGTGTAAAGTGTAAAGTGTAAAGTAGTCACCCTGTCAATAGTGCTGTGTTTGCTTGGAACTTCAGAATCAAATCAAATGTTATTAGTCACATTCACCGAATACAACAGGTGTCGACCTTACAGTGAAATGCTTACTTACAAGCCCCTTAACCAACAATGCAGTTTAAAAAATATGAATACGAATAGGATTAAAGTTTTATAGAGTTAAAGTAATGTTAATTAATGTAGACCGAATTTAAATTCATGAGTCGTGTCAATTTATTGAGAAAGGGTGAGTCAACCCAGAAGGCCAAACTGATTGATTGTTGTGGTTTAAACATCTTTTTTCAATCTTCATTGATTAATCAAACTGGAAACACTTATCTCCCTCACTAGCTTTAAGCACCAGCTGTCAGAGCAGCTCACAGATTACTGCACCTGGACATAGCCCATCTATAATTTAGCCCAAACAACTACCTCTTCCCCTACTGTATTTATTTATTTATTTATTTTGCTCCTTTGCACCCCATTATTTTTATTTCTACTTTGCACATTCTTTCACTACAAATCTACCATTCCAGTGTTTTACTTGCTATATTGTATTTACTTCGCCACCATGGCCTTTTTTTTGCCTTTACCTCCCTTATCTCACCTCACTTGCTCACACTGTATATAGACTTATTTTTCTACTGTATTATTGACTGTATGTTTGTTTTACTCCATGTGTAACTCTGTGTTGTTGTTTGTGTCGAACTGCTTTGCTTTATCTTGGCCAGGTCTCAGTTGTAAATGAGAACTTGTTCTCAACTTGCCTACCTGGTTAAATAAAGGTGAAATAAATAAATAAAAAATGCTCTTTGGTCTGTGAGATGAACCACTATGAAGAGGAAATCAGTCACTGAGGGGTTAGACCACAGCTAACCTACTTAATGAAGAGCCAATATGGCTCACATACGGTGCATTCACAAAGTCTCCTTAATGCAGTGTGCTTGTATTAGACTCCCCTGTCTCCTTAATGCAGTGTGCTTGTATTAAACTCCCCTGTCTCCTTAATGCAGTGTGCTTGTATTAGACTCCCCTGTCTCCTTAATGCAGTGTGCTTGTATTAGACTCACCTGTCTCCTTAATGCAGTGTGCTTGTATTAAACTCCCCTGTCTCCTTAATGCAGTGTGCTTGTATTAAACTCCCCTGTCTCCTTAATGCAGTGTGCTTGTATTAAACTCCCCTGTCTCCTTAATGCAGTGTGCTTGTATTAAACTCCCCTGTCTCCTTAATGCAGTGTGCTTGTATTAAACTCCCCTGTCTCCTTAATGCAGTGTGCTTGTATTAAAGTCCCCTGTCTCCTTAATGCAGTGTGCTTGTATTAAACTCCCCTGTCTCCTTAATGCAGTGTGCTTGTATTAAACTCCCCTGTCTCCTTAATGCAGTGTGCTTGTATTAAACTCCCCTGTCTCCTTAATGCAGTGTGCTTGTATTAAACTCCCCTGTCTCCTTAATGCAGTGTGCTTGTATTAAACTCCCCTGTCCCCTTAATGCAGTGTGCTTGTATTAAACTCCCCTGTCTCCTTTGATAGAGTTTGTGTTGTCCCATTCATATGAACTTCATTTGAACTCATAAGCCACGCTACCAGGTTATTGAACATCCTAAAAAGAACTCCCACGTCTGAGTTATGTTGTTTCAGGTGTGAATAATGTGATTACTTCAGGGGGGGAAAGAGAAATCTGAACACTGCTCTTACTAATGTCACTTATTTTATTCAACATTATTAAACTCTACCCATGCAAAACCTGCTGATTTAGAAGGTCCTGTGTAGATTGTATTTTCAACCAGCTTCTATCAGGAAATATCACAGATCACATTGTCACACTTTTTTACAGTGTTACTTTCATCAGCTGTTGTACAATATCATACAAAACACAGGAAAAACTGAATTTTGACTGCAGTGGGCCTTTAATAAAAATAAGTAATACTAGCGAGAGCAGTGTGCGGGTTTCTCTTTTCTCTGATGTTATTGAGAAGGGTTCAGCCAATTGATTGATAAAGCAGTCCACTTGGTCTCTTCTCCCAGGTTCCACCACTACAGACTGGCTGCGCTCCCTGCCCTGTCTCCATGGAGACCAACTGCTACAGAGGGAGAGGAAGTTGGCCGAGGTGCAGACTCTGGTCCTAAAGGAGTGCCTGAGTAAGTACAACATCATATTTTATTCATCCTTTATTTAGCCAGGTAAGTCCCGTTGAGATAAAAATAAAAAGATTTTTCAAGCGGAATCATGTCTGACGCAGAATATATATTAAAATGTCTGTACTCGACACGGTCTTTCCATTTGCAGTGAGCTTTATTGCCACCAAATAGAGCCTAGTCTGTTTTATTGCAGTTTATTTAACCAGATATTTTATTCAAAACATTCTATTTGACAACAAAACAAACATATCTAGCATAGTTTAATAAAGCAAGTCAGTCTGTGTAGCAGCCAGACCGGTAGGTGGTTCCTCCAGTATTGAAGTCAGTCTGTGTAGCAGCCAGACCGGTAGGGGGTTCCTCCAGTATTGAAGTCAGTCTGTGTAGCAGCCAGACCGGTAGGTGGTTCCTCCAGTATTGAAGTCAGTCTGTGTAGCAGCCAGACAGGTATGTGGTTCCTCCAGTATTGAAGTCAGTCTGTGTAGCAGCCAGACCGGTAGGGGGTTCCTCCAGTATTGAAGTCAGTCTGTGTAGCAGCCAGACCGGTAGGTGGTTCCTCCAGTATTGAAGTCAGTCTGTGTAGCAGCCAGACCGGTAGGTGGTTCCTCCAGTATTGAAGTCAGTCTGTGTAGCAGCCAGACCGGTAGGGGGTTCCTCCAGTATTGAAGTCAGTCTGTGTAGCAGCCAGACCGGTAGGTGGTTCCTCCAGTATTGAAGTCAGTCTGTGTAGCAGCCAGACAGGTAGGTGGTTCCTCCAGTATTGAAGTCAGTCTGTGAAGCAGCCAGACCGGTAGGTGGTTCCTCCAGTATTGAAATCAGTCTGTGAAGCAGCCAGACAGGTAGGTGGTTCCTCCAGTATTGAAGTCAGTCTGTGAAGCAGCCAGACCGGTAGGTGGTTCCTCCAGTATTGAAGTCAGTCTGTGTAGCAGCCAGACCGGTAGGTGGTTCCTCCAGTATTGAAGTCAGTCTGTGTAGCAGCCAGACAGGTAGGGGGTTCCTCCAGTATTGAAGTCAGTCTGTGTAGCAGCCAGACCGGTAGGTGGTTCCTCCAGTATTGAAGTCAGTCTGTGTAGCAGCCAGACCGGTAGGTGGTTCCTCCAGTATTGAAGTCAGTCTGTGTAGCAGCCAGACCGGTAGGTGGTTCCTCCAGTATTGAAGTCAGTCTGTGTAGCAGCCAGACCGGTAGGTGGTTCCTCCAGTATTGAAGTCAGTCTGTGTAGCAGCCAGACCGGTAGGTGGTTCCTCCAGTATTGAAGTCAGTCTGTGTAGCAGCCAGACAGGTAGGTGGTTCCTCCAGTATTGAAGTCAGTCTGTGAAGCAGCCAGACCGGTAGGTGGTTCCTCCAGTATTGAAGTCAGTCTGTGTAGCAGCCAGACAGGTAGGTGGTTCCTCCAGTATTGAAGTCAGTCTGTGAAGCAGCCAGACAGGTAGGTGGTTCCTCCAGTATTGAAGTCAGTCTGTGTAGCAGCCAGACAGGTAGGTGGTTCCTCCAGTATTGAAGTCAGTCTGTGTAGCAGCCAGACAGGTAGGTGGTTCCTCCAGTATTGAAGTCAGTCTGTGTAGCAGCCAGACAGGTATGTGGTTCCTCCAGTATTGAAGTCAGTCTGTGTAGCAGCCAGACCGGTAGGTGGTTCCTCCAGTATTGAAGTCAGTCTGTGTAGCAGCCAGACCGGTAGGTGGTTCCTCCAGTATTGAAGTCAGTCTGTGTAGCAGCCAGACCGGTAGGTGGTTCCTCCAGTATTGAAGTCAGTCTGTGAAGCAGCCAGACAGGTAGGTGGTTCCTCCAGTATTGAAGTCAGTCTGTGTAGCAGCCAGACCGGTAGGTGGTTCCTCCAGTATTGAAGTCAGTCTGTGTAGCAGCCAGACCGGTAGGTGGTTCCTCCAGTATTGAAGTCAGTCTGTGTAGCAGCCAGACCGGTAGGTGGTTCCTCCAGTATTGAAGTCAGTCTGTGTAGCAGCCAGACCGGTAGGTGGTTCCTCCAGTATTGAAGTCAGTCTGTGAAGCAGCCAGACAGGTAGGTGGTTCCTCCAGTATTGAAGTCAGTCTGTGAAGCAGCCAGACAGGTAGGTGGTTCCTCCAGTATTGAAGTCAGTCTGTGTAGCAGCCAGACAGGTAGGGGGTTCCTCCAGTATTGAAGTCAGTCTGTGTAGCAGCCAGACAGGTATGTGGTTCCTCCAGTATTAAAGTCAGTCTGTATCGTAGCCAGACAGGTAGGGGGTTCCTCCAGTATTAAAGTCAGTCTGTATCGTAGCCAGACAGGTAGGTGGTTCCTCCAGTATTAATGTCAGTCTGTATCGCAGCCAGACAGGTAGGTGGTTCCTCCAGTATTAAACATCCAATAACATCAAGCAGCCTCACGCTACAGAAACCTGAGTCTCCAGCCCTTATGGGCCAGCCTGGCTCGGACAAGGCTACTTACTGACTACTCTCGTTATTCCATATTGACTAGGACGTAGAGAAGAGGCAGAGAAGCCAGCTTCAATACCAGTCAATGACCTGAAGATCTTGCTCAGCCTGGCCAGAGAACAGTACCTCAAGATGCATGACTCTACCCTGCCTAAAGACTCCAGTCTGCCCAGAGTTGAGCCCTGTGGAGCAGAGGAGATGAACCTCAAGACTACAGGTATTCTGCTGTTCCAGTCCCTCCTTACTCCCCGTAACACAGCTCAGTAACTTTTACAGCGCATCCAGGAAGTATTTAGACCCCTTGACTTTTTTCACATTTTGTTATGTTACAGCCTTATTCTGAAATGGATTCAATTGTTTTTTTCCCCTTCATCAATCTACACACAATACCCCATAATGACATCACAATACCCCATAATGACATCACAATACCCCATAATGACATCACAATACCCCATAATGACATCACAATACCCCATAATGACATCACAATACCCCATAATGACATCACAATACCCCATAATGACATCACAATACCCCATAATGACATCACAATACCCCATAATGACATCACAATACCCCATAATGACATCACAATACCCCATAATGACATCAAACCTTCACACAATACCCCATAATGACATCACAATACCCCATAATGACATCACAATACCCCATAATGACATCACACTACCCCTAATGACATCACAACACCCCATAATGACATCACAATACCCCATAATGACATCACAACACCCCATAAGATGACATCACAATACCCATAATGACATCACAACAACCCATAATGACATCACAATACCCCATAATGACATCACAACACCCCATAATGACATCACAAACACCCATAATGACATCACAATACCCCATAATGACATCACAACACCCCATAATGACATCACAATACCCCATAATGACATCACAATACCCCATAATGACATCACAATACCCATAATGAACATCACAATACCCCATACTGACATCACAACACCACCATAATGACATCACAATACCCCATAATGACATCACCAACCCCATAATGACATCACACAACCCCCATAATGACATCACAACACCCCATAATGACATCACAATACCCCATAATGACATCACAACTAACCCCATAATGACATCACAAATACCCCATAATGACATCACAACACCCCATAATGACATCACAACACCCCCATAATGACATCACAACCCCATTAATGACATCACAACACCCCATAATGACATCACAATACCCCATAATGACATAACAACACCCCCATAATGACATCACAATACCCCCATAATGACATCACAACACCCCATAATGACATCACAATACCCCATAATGACATCCACAATACCCCCATAATGACATCACAACACCCATAATGGACATCACAATACCCCATAATGACATCACAATACCCCATAATGACATCACAATACCCCCATAATGACATCACAATACGCCCATAATGACATCACAATACCCCATAATGACATCACAATACCCATAATGACATCACAATACCCCATAATGACATCACAATACCCCATAATGACATCACAATACCCCATAATGACATCACAATACCCCCATAATGACATCACAACACCCCATAATGACATCACAACACCCCATAATGACATCACAATACCCCATAATGACATCACAATACCCCATAATGACATCACAATACGCCATAATGACATCACAATACCCCATAATGACATCACAATACCCCATAATGACATCACAATACCCCCATAATGACATCACAATACCCCATAATGACATCACAATACCCCATAATGACATCACAATACCCCATAATGACATCACAATACCCCATAATGACATCACAACACCCATAATGACATCACAACACCCCACAATGACATCACAATACCCACAATGACATCACAACACCCCATAATGACATCACAACACCCCATAATGACATCACAACACCCCATAATGACATCACAATACCCCATAATGACATCACAATACCCCATAATGACATCACAATACCCCATATATGACATCACAATACCCCATAATGACATCACAATACCCCATAATGACATCACAATACCCCATAATGACATCACAACACCCCATAATGACATCACAACACCCCATAATGACATCACAATACCCCACAATGACATCACAATACCCCATAATGACATCACAACACCCCATAATGACATCACAACACCCCATAATGACATCACAATACCCCATAATGACATCACAATACCCCATAATGACATCACAATACCCCATAATGACATCACAATACCCCATAATGACATCACAATACCCCATAATGACATCACAATACCCCATAATGACATCACAATACCCCATAATGACATCACAACACCCCATAATGACATCACAATACCCCATAATGACATCACAATACCCCATAATGACAAAGCAAAAACACGTTTAAAAAAAAAAATGTTTGCAAATATTTTTTTTAAACACGCAAAGAAAAACATATCACATTTACATCAGTATTCAGGCCCTTAACTCAGTACTTTGTTGAAGCACCTTTGGCAGCGATTACAGCATTGAGTCTTCTTGGGTATGACGCTACAAGCTTGGCACACCTGTATTTGGGAGTTTCTCCCATTCTTTTCTGCAGATCCTCTCAAGCTCTGTCAGGTTGGATGGGGAGCATCGCTGCACAGCTATTTTCAGGTCTCTCCAGAGATGTTAGATCAGGTTCAAGTCCGGGCTCTGGCTGGGCCATTCAAGGACACTCAGAGACTTGTCCCGAAGCTACTCCTGCGTTGTCTTGGCCCGAAGCTACTCCTGCGTTGTCTTGGCTGTTTGCTTAGGGTCATTGTCCTGTTGGGAGGTGAACCTTCGCCCCAGTCTGAGGTCCTGAGCGCTCTGGAGCAGATTTTCATCAAGAATCTCTCAGTACTTTGCTCTGTTCATCTTTCCCTCGATCCTAACTAGTCTCCCAGTCCCTGTCTCTGAAAAACATCCCCACAGCATGATGCTGCCACCACCATGCTTCACCGTAGGGATGGTGACAGGTTTCCTCCAGACATGAGGTTTTGCATTCAGGCCAAAGAGTTCAATCTTGGTTTTCATCAGACCAGAGAATCTTGTTTCTCATGGTCTGAGAGTCCTTTAGGTGCCTTTTGGCCACACTATTATAAAGGCTTGATTGGGGGAGTGCTGCGGAGATGGTTGTCCTTATGAAAGATTCTCCCATCTCCACAGAGAAACTCTGGAGCTCTGTCAGAGAGACCATTGGGTTCTTGGTCACCTCCCTGACCAAGGCCCTTGCTCATTTTGGCCGGGTGGCCAGCTCTAGGAATAGTCTTGGTGCTTCCGAACTTCTTCCATTTAAGAATGATGGAGGCCATTGTGTTCTTGGGGGCCTTCAATGCTGCAGAAATGTTTTGGTACCCTTCCCCAGATCTGTGCCTCGACACAATCCTGTCTCGGAGCTCTACAGACAATTCCTTTGACCTCATGGCTTGGTTTTTGCTCTGACATGCACTGTCAACTGTAGGACCTTTATATAGACAGCTGTGTGCCTTTCCAAATGATGTCCAATAAATTGAATTTACCACAGGTGGACTCCAATCAAGTTGTAGAAACATCTCAAGGATGATCAATGGAAACAGGATGCACCTGAACTCAATTTCGAAGTCTCATAGCAAAGGGTCTGAATACTTATGTAAATAAGCTATTTCTATTTTTAATTTTATACATTTGCAAAAATAAAATCTTTACTTGTTTTTGCTTTGTCATTATTGGGTATTGATTTAAAAATAATAATAATAAATAGAACAAGGCTGTAACGTAACAAAATGTGGAAAAAGTCAAGGGGTCTGAATACTTTCTGAATACACTGTATTTGCCTTCTCTAAAACTGACTCCTACTAGAAACCTTGACTGATAAAACAAAAATGACTCTTTTCCCATTCCAATGTAGAGTTCATTAAACACTCCCAACATGCTGATTGGCCAGAGAGAAGTGTTCTGCAGAACTATGAGAACCTCCAGAGGACTCGTCAGAAGCTGAGGTAAACTTGAATAATGCTCTTCACATCGGTACATACATCTCATCTTCCGTCAACATAAGCAAGCAAGGTGGCTTATGGGAATAGAGAGTCCGACAGTATCTTTGGTTCCTCACACTTGACTCGTTTAACCATCTCATCTTTGGTCTCCTCCCTTCACAGGTTTGGTCTGCTGTCTGGCAGCTCATCTGACTGTCTGCTGGGGCCTAAAGATGTCCAGGGCCAGAGAACCACCCCAGCCTTGCTGGATGCCAAAGAGCTGCTTAGACACTTCACACCAGATGGCCTGCCCACCGGAGAACTGCAGCCTCTATTAGTCCAGAGACTAGGGTAACTCTGTAGTCTGGAGACTAGGGTAACTCTGTTAGTCTGGAGACTAGGGTAACTCTGTTATTCTGGAGACTAGGGTAACTATATTAGTCTGGAGACTAGGGTAACTCTGTTAGTCTGGAGACTAGGGTAACTCTATTAGTCTGGAGACTAGGGTAACTCTATTAGTCTGGAGACTAGGGTAACTCTATTAGTCTGGAGACTAGGGTAACTCTATTAGTCTGGAGACTAGGGTAACTCTGTTAGTCTGGAGACTAGGGTAACTCTATTAGTCTGGAGACTAGGATAACTCTGTTATTCTGGAGACTAGGGTAATTCTGTTAGTCTGGAGACTAGGGTAACTCTGTTATTCTGGAGACTAGGGTAACTCTAGAGAGTTGTTCAATTCAGATACTGTTCAGTTCAGATGCTTTAGGGAGTTGTTCAAAGGCATTGTGGTTTGACTCATTCTCTCTCTACTACAGAAAGTTGTCTAACGTATTTAGATGATCTTGGCTACAGATTAAATTAATTATGATGACGAACTACACAGGAGTGGTTAAAGTGCATGGAATGGATGGAAACCCAGCTACTGAGGGTAGCTCAACAATGGGACAATCTGTCTGACACACCCCCCCAGTCTGTCTGACCCCCCCCCAGACAATCTGTCTGAATCCCCCCCAATCTGTCTGACACACCCCCCCAGTCTGTCTGACCCCCCCCCAGACAATCTGTCTGAACCCCCCAATCTGTCTGACAACCCCCCCCCCCCCCAGTCTGTCTGACCCCCCCCCCCCCCCCCCCCCCCCCCAGACAATCTGTCTGAATCCCCCCCAATCTGTCTGACACACCCCCCCAGTCTGTCTATGAATGACATTTCAGGCTTCTAATATGGATGTAGAAATGTGTTCCGGCGCTTCAGTGTGACTCTGGGCAAATCAGTTTAGTCACTGTCTGAAACTGGAATCCCCCCCCCCCCCCCTAAAAAAAGTGGCGTCAACATGTTGAATAATCTGTTTCTAACTATCTCTTCCCTCGAGGAGAAACCACTCCATTCAGCAGACAACTATTCAGTTAGGATGTTCCAGACACCATGTAGCGACGATGATTTCATGTGGCTGTCTACCTCTGATATGCATTCGAATCAAAAGGTTTTCGCCTAATTGAATTCCTCTGATTTATAAAGAGCCTTTATCAGACAGTGCTCTTACAGAAGGCAGAGAAGAATATTAGTAATTAGTAATTTATGTTCATTAAGAGGCGTTCTAGACATTCGAGCTGTCAGTTCATTAGGAAGTTGTTTTACACACTGAATCAGTTTGGGTGCAGAGGACAGGAGAGTTTAGTTTCACTTCAGATCACTGCAGTACTGTGTTCTTCTCTGTAGTAGTGTGTGTTCTTCTCTGTAGTAGTGTGTGTTCTTCTCTGCAGTACTGTGTTCTTCTCTGCAGTACTGTGTGTTCTTCTCTGCAGTACTGTGTGTTCTTCTCTGCAGTACTGTGTGTTCTTCTCTGCAGTACTGTGTGTTCTTCTCTGCAGTACTGTGTGTTCTTCTCTGCAGTACTGTGTTCTTCTCTGCAGTACTGTGTGTTCTTCTCTGCAGTACTGTGTGTTCTGGTACTGTGTGTTCTTCTCTGTAGTACTGTGTTCTTCTCTGTAGTACTGTGTTCTTCTCTGTAGTACTGTGTGTTCTTCACTGTAGTACTGTGTGTTCTTCTCTGTAGTACTGTGTGTTCTTCTCTGTAGTACTGTGTGTTCTTCACTGCAGTACTGTGTGTTCTTCACTGTAGTACCGTGTGTTCTTCACTGCAGTAGTGTGTGTTCTGGTACTGTGTGTTCTTCTCTGTAGTACTGTGTGTTCTTCTCTGTAGTAGTGTGTGTTCTTCACTGCAGTACTGTGTGTTCTTCACTGTAGTACTGTGTGTTCTTCACTGTAGTACTGTGTGTTCTTCACTGCAGTAGTGTGTGTTCTGGTACTGTGTGTTCTTCTCTGTAGTACTGTGTGTTCTTCTCTGTAGTACTGTGTGTTCTTCTCTGCAGTACTGTGTTCTTCTCTGCAGTACTGTGTTCTTCTCTGCAGTACTGTGTGTTCTGGTACTGTGTGTTCTTCTCTGTAGTACTGTGTTCTTCTCTGTAGTACTGTGTTCTTCTCTGTAGTACTGTGTGTTCTTCTCTGTAGTACTGTGTGTTCTTCACTGCAGTACTGTGTGTTCTTCACTGTAGTACTGTGTGTTCTTCACTGCAGTAGTGTGTGTTCTGGTACTGTGTGTTCTTCTCTGTAGTACTGTGTGTTCTTCACTGCAGTACTGTGTTTTCTTCTCTGTAGTACTGTGTGTTCTTCTCTGTAGTACTGTGTGTTCTTCTGCAGTGCTGTGTGTTCTTCTCTGTAGTACTGTGTGTTCTTCACTGCAGTACTGTGTGTTCTTCACTGCAGTACTGTGTGTTCTTCTCTGTAGTACTGTGTGTTCTTCTCTGTAGTACTGTGTGTTCTTCTCTGTAGTACTGTGTGTTCTTCTCTGCAGTACTGTGTGTTCTTCTCTGCAGTAGTGTGTGTTCTTCTCTGCAGTACTGTGTGTTCTTCTCTGCAGTAGTGTGTGTTCTTCTCTGCAGTACTGTGTGTTCTTCTCTGCAGTAGTGTGTGTTCTCTGCAGTACTGTGTGTTCTTCTCTGCAGTAGTGTGTGTTCTTCTCTGCAGTACTGTGTGTTCTTCTCTGCAGTAGTGTGTGTTCTCTGCAGTACTGTGTGTTCTTCTCTGCAGTAGTGTGTGTTCTCTGCAGTACTGTGTGTTCTTCTCTGCAGTAGTGTGTGTTCTTCTCTGCAGTACTGTGTGTTCTTCTCTGCAGTAGTGTGTGTTCTTCTCTGCAGTACTGTGTGTTCTTCTCTGTAGTACTGTGTGTTCTTCTCTGCAGTACTGTGTGTTCTTCTCTGTAGTACTGTGTGTTCTTCTCTGTAGTACTGTGTGTTCTTCTCTGTAGTACTGTGTGTTCTTCTCTGTAGTAGTGTGTGTTCTTCTCTGCAGTAGTGTGTGTTCTTCTCTGTAGTACTGTGTGTTCTTCTCTGTAGTAGTGTGTGTTCTTCTCTGCAGTACTGTGTGTTCTTCTCTGCACTACTGTGTGCTCTTCTCTGCAGTACTGTGTGTTCTTCTCTGTAGTAGTGTGTGTTCTTCTCTGTAGTACTGTGTGTTCTTCTCTGCAGTACTATGTGTTCTTCTCTGTAGTACTGTGTGTTCTTCTCTGTAGTACTGTGTGTTCTTCTCTGCAGTACTGTGTGTTCTTCTCTGCAGTACTGTGTGTTCTCTGCAGTACTGTGTGTTCTTCTCTGCAGTACTGTGTGTTCTTCTCTGAAGTACTGTGTGTTCTTCTCTGAAGTACTGTGTGTTCTTCTCTGAAGTACTGTGTGTTCTTCTCTGAAGTACTGTGTGTTCTTCTCTGTAGTACTGTGTTCTTCTCTGTAGTACTGTGTTCTTCTCTGTAGTACTGTGTTCTTCTCTGTAGTACTGTGTGTTCTTCTCTGCAGTACTGTGTGTTCTTCTCTGCAGTAGTGTGTGTTCTTCTCTGCAGTAGTGTGTGTTCTTCTCTGCAGTACTGTGTGTTCTTCTCTGCAGTCTTGGATTTGAATAGAAAATGTTCACAGCTCCTGTACAATAATGTGTCTCTGTGTGTTTCCAGGGGAAACGCATTCCAGATGTCTCCAGACTTGACCCCCAGGAAAGTGACCCAGATCCCCTTCAGCCAAGCAGCCAGCTCCCACTACCATGGACTAGAGTAGGTGTCTTTATTCATACAGGACACTACCATGGACTAGAGTAGGTGTCTTTATTCATACAGGACACTACCACTACCATGGACTAGAGTAGGTGTGTTTATACATACAGGACACTACCATGGACTATACATACAGGACACTACCATGGACTAGAGTAGGTGTGTTTATACATACAGGACACTACCATGGACTAGAGTAGGTGTCTTTATTCATACAGGACACTACCATGGACTAGAGTAGGTGTCTTTATACATACAGGACACTACCATGGACTAGAGTAGGTGTGTTTATACATACAGGACACTACCATGGACTATACATACAGGACACTACCATGGACTAGAGTAGGTGTCTTTATTCTTACAGGACACTACCATGGACTATACATACAGGACCCTACCATGGACTAGAGTAGGTGTCTTTATACATACAGGACACTACCATGGACTAGAGTAGGTGTCTTTATACATACAGGACCCTACCATGGACTAGAGTAGGTGTCTTTATACATACAGGACCCTACCATGGACTAGAGTAGGTGTCTTTATACATACAGGACACTACCATGGACTAGAGTAGGTGTCTTTATACATACAGGACACTACCATGGACTATACATACAGGACCCTACCATGGACTAGAGTAGGTGTCTTTATTCATACAGGACACTACCATGGACTAGAGTAGGTGTCTTTATTCATACAGGACACTACCATGGACTATACATACAGGACACTACCATGGACTAGGGTAGGTGTCTTTATACATACAGGACACTACCATGGACTATACATACAGGACCCTACCATGGACTAGAGTAGGTGTCTTTATACATACAGGACCCTACCATGGACTAGAGTAGGTGTCTTTATACATACAGGACACTACCATGGACTAGAGTAGGTGTCTTTATTCATACAGGACACTACCATGGACTATACATACAGGACACTACCATGGACTAGAGTAGGTGTCTTTATTCATACAGGACACTACCACTACCATGGACTAGAGTAGGTGTCTTTATACATACAGGACACTACCACTACCATGGACTAGAGTAGGTGTCTTTATTCATACAGGACACTACCATGGACTAGAGTAGGTGTCTTTATTCATACAGGACACTACCACTACCATGGACTAGAGTAGGTGTCTTTATACATACAGGACACTACCACTACCATGGACTAGAGTAGGTGTCTTTATTCATACAGGACACTACCATGGACTAGAGTAGGTGTCTTTATTCATACAGGACACTACCACTACCATGGACTAGAGTAGGTGTCTTTATACATACAGGACACTACCATGGACTAGAGTAGGTGTCTTTATTCATAAAGGACACTACCATGGACTAGAGTAGGTGTCTTTATTCATACAGGACACTACCATGGACTACAGTAGGTGTCTTTATACATACAGGACACTACCATGGACTAGAGTAGGTGTCTTTATACATACAGGACACTACCATGGACTAGAGTAGGTGTCTTTATTCATACAGGACACTACCATGGACTATACATGCAGGACACTACCATGGACTAGAGTAGGTGTGTTTATACATACAGGACCCTACCATGGACTAGAGTAGGTGTCTTTATACATACAGGACACTACCACTACCATGGACTATACATACAGGACCCTACCATGGACTAGAGTAGGTGTCTTTATTCATACAGGACACTACCATGGACTATACATACAGGACACTACCATGGACTAGAGTAGGTGTCTTTATTCATACAGGACACTACCATGGACTAGAGTAGGTGTCTTTATTCATACAGGACACTACCATGGACTATACATACAGGACACTACCATGGACTAGAGTAGGTGTGTTTATACATACAGGACACTACCATGGACTAGAGTAGGTGTCTTTATTCATACAGGACACTACCATGGACTATACATACAGGACCCTACCATGGACTAGAGTAGGTGTCTTTATTCATACAGGACACTACCATGGACTAGAGTAGGTGTCTTTATACATACAGGACACTACCATGGACTATACATACAGGACACTACCATGGACTAGAGTAGGTGTCTTTATACATACAGGACACTACCATGGACTAGAGTAGGTGTCTTTATACATACAGGAACCTACCATGGACTAGAGTAGGTGTCTTTATACATACAGGACACTACCATGGACTAGAGTAGGTGTTTTTATACATACAGGAACCTACCATGGACTAGAGTAGGTGTCTTTATACATACAGGACACTACCATGGACTAGAGTAGGTGTTTTTATACATACAGGAACCTACCATGGACTAGAGTAGGTGTCTTTATACATACAGGACACTACCATGGACTATACATACAGGAACCTACCATGGACTAGAGTAGGTGTCTTTATACATACAAGACCCTACCATGGACTAGAGTAGGTGTCTTTATACATACAAGACCCTACCATGGACTAGAGTAGGTGTCTTTATACATACAAGACCCTACCATGGACTAGAGTAGGTGTCTTTATACATACAAGACCCTACCACTACCATGGAATATAGGTTAATCTTTATTTATTTATTTAACCTTTATTTAACTAGGCATGTCAGTTAAGAACAAATTCTTATTTACAATGACGGCCTACCAGGGAACAGTGGGTTAACTGCCTTGTTCAGGGGCAGAACGACAGATTTGTACCTTGTCAGCTCGGTGATTTCGATCCAGCAACCTTTCGGTTACTGACCCAACGCTCTAACCGCCACGCTAACCGCCACATGAACCTATCCACCTCTTAGGGTAGAGTACTGAGGGCCTGACCACATGAACCTATCCACCTCTTAGGGTAGAGTACTGAGGGCCTGACCACATGAACCTATCCACCTCTTAGGGTAGAGTACTGAGGGCCTGACCACATGAACCTATCCACCTCTTAGGGTAGAGTACTGAGGGCCTGACGACACGAACCTATCCACCTCTTAGGGTAGAGTACTGAGGGCCTGACGACACAAACTAGTTCCAGGACATATACTTGTGTAGTGTAAAGAGACTGATCTAGAGTCAGCTCTCTCTTTAAGAGATGTCTCCCAAACTACCTCCTAAAGGTTGATTCCCCATCTGAGTGGTACAGTGTAAAGAGACTGATCTAGAGTCAGCTCTCTCTTTAAGAGATCTCTACCAAACTACCTCCTAAAGGTTGATTCCCCATCTGAGTGGTACAGTGTAAAGAGACTGATCTAGAGTCAGCTCTCTCTTTAAGAGATCTCTACCAAACTACCTCCTAAAGGTTGATTCCCCATCTGAGTGGTACAGTGTACAGAGACTGATCTAGAGTCAGCTCTCTCTTTAAGAGGTTGATGCCCCATCTGAGTCCACACGGTCCTGCAAGAATTACCTTAATTACCATAATACCCGCACAGCGTTTTTGCTCTGTAGGACACATTTGAAAATGAAAGGCTTTTAAAATATCCACACATTTGTGAATCATTGCATTAATCAAGTGTGCAACACTATGTGCAATATGGTTTAGATGAGAAAATCCTGTGTAGTTTGAATTGAGATCCTTATTTTGTTAGTCCATATACTATGGTATTTACGGTATGCTAATAGCTGCACCAACACATGAAGCAGGAATGTGTTTTGGACATACCACATCCACGGCTGGAGTTAACAGAAAAGTTACAAATCAAATTTTGAAGAGAGATTGATCTCACTAGACTTATTTTACTCGTGTAAATGACACCTAAGAGACTTCAACAAGTCGAGGCCTAGTTTCTCTCTCTCTCTCTCTCTCTCTCTCTCTCTTTATGCTAATTTAGTTCTGATCTTTCAGTCTTATGAATGTTGATGTTCCTTCTGGAACCCTCCCCCTGCTCTTTTATACTTTATCTACTACCAAGTACTGGCTTATTGACTGGCTCTACTCCCTGGATCACTAAGGTCTCTCTTCTCCCTGGTCCAGACCTGTCTCTGTGTTGAATCACTAAGCTCTCTCTTCTCCCAGGTCCAGACCTGTCTCTGTTTTGAATCACTAAGCTCTCTCTTCTCCCTGGTCCAGACCTGTCTCTGTTTTGAATCACTAAGCTCTCTCTTCTCCCTGGTCCAGATCTGTCTCTGTGTTGAATCACTAAGCTCTCTCTTCTCCCAGGTCCAGTCCTGTCTCTGTGTTGAATCACTAAGCTCTCTCTTCTCCCTGGTCCAGATCTGTCTCTGTGTTGAATCACTAAGCTCTCTCTTCTCCCAGGTCCAGTCCTGTCTCTGTGTTGAATCACTAAGCTCTCTCTTCTCCCTGGTCCAGACTGGTCTGTTTTGAATCACTAATTTCTTGACCCTACCCAGGTTCTGTCTGGACGAGCAGGGCCACAAGGCCTTGGACCGGGACCAGGGCTTCGTCCGGCTGCAGTCTCGTCTGATTCGCTACGAGACCCAGACCACCTGCTCCAAGGAACCTTGCCCCGTCCCCTTCGCCTTAAGCCCCGCCCCCTCGCCGGCCGTGCTGTCTGAACCAGGAAGTGTCCCGGACGGAGAGGCCCTCCTCAACTCAGACCTGCCCAGGATCAAGAGACGATCCTGGGATACAGACGCCACCCACCCCCATAAGAGGTTAGTGAGGTTTGTATGGTCCTCTGGAGCTCAGTTGGTAGAGCATGGCTCTTACAACGCCAGGATAGGGGGTTTAATTCCCGGAGCCACCTTCACATAAAACAAATGTTTGCACAGTAAGTCGCTTTGGATAAAAGTGTCTGTTAAATGGCATATTAGAGGCATCGTGTTCTATATAGGCGAAGGGTCCGTACGTACAGCCTGTGGTTTGGAGCAGGTGCTAGAGGTCAAAGGTTACGTACGTACAGCCTGTGGTTTGGAGCAGGTGCTAGAGGTCAAAGGTTACATACGTACATCCTGTGGTTTAGAGCAGGTGCTAGAGGTCAAAGGTTACGTACGTACATCCTGTGGTTTGGAGCAGGTGCTAGAGGTCAAAGGTTACGTACGTACATCCTGTGGTTTGGAGCAGGTGCTAGAGGTCAAAGGTTACATACGTACATCCTGTGGTTTAGAGCAGGTGCTAGAGGTCAAAGGTTACGTACGTACATCCTGTGGTTTGGAGCAGGTGCTAGAGGTCAAAGGTTACGTACGTACATCCTGTGGTTTAGAGCAGGTGCTAGAGGTCAAAGGTTACGTACGTACATCCTGTGGTTTGGAGCAGGTGCTAGAGGTCAAAGGTTACGTACGTACATCCTGTGGTTTGGAGCAGGTGCTAGAGGTCAAAGGTTACGTACGTACATCCTGTGGTTTGGAGCAGGTGCTAGAGGTCAAAGGTTACGTACGTACATCCTGTGGTTTAGAGCAGATCCTAGAGGTCAAAGACTATATTCAACAGAAGATGTTTTTGTAACAATAAACTTCGTAGGGGAATAGATTACAATGTGATAGTCTTCTACTGCTAGGTTGTATTGGCCACCCACTATCTCTACTCGTTACATTTCATCTTGGGATGTTTGCAAGTCTCAGTATATTTGTTCATCAAATTCCAGATTTTACACACAGATATTTCACAGGATGAATAAAGGAGAAGCATTCGCTTGGCTGTTCCACTCACGACCAAATATGGTGATTAGAGGAAGCCCAGTGGTCGGCGGTGGGGAATGATGGAGCGAAATGGATTTTAGCCGACGTTCTGTTTCATTTTTTTCATCGATGAAACATTTAATCTCGATACAGTTTTCTGTTCCCAAAACTAGATTATGTTATGAACAGAGTGGACTAAGTTTAGTTGACTTTACTCTTTGACAAAGTTTTTTTAAATTGCATTGTTTTAGAAGGAGTGCAAAGGAGAATTTAGTTATTGCACACACACACTTCACAAAGTAGACGTTCCCTAATGGAAATTTATGTTTCCTTTGATCAGAAACAGCAGGATTTCTCTGTTCTCTTTGATCAGAAACAGCAGGGTTTCTCTGTTCTCTTTGATCAGAAACAGCAGGATTTCTCTGTTCTCTTTGATCAGAAACAACAGGGTTTCTCTGTTCTCTTTGATCAGAAACAGCAGGATTTCTCTGTTCTCTTTGACCAGAAACAGCAGGATTTCTCTGTTCTCTTTGATCAGAAACAGCAGGATTTCTCTGCTCTCTTTGACCAGAAACAGCAGGAATTCTCTGTTCTCTTTGATCAGAAACAGCAGGGTTTCTCTGTTCTCTTTGACCAGAAACAGCAGGATTTCTCTGTTCTCTTTGATCAGAAACAACAGGATTTCTCTGTTCTCTTTGATCAGAAACAACAGGATTTCTCTGTTCTCTTTGACCAGAAACAACAGGATTTATCTTCTTCTTTCTAGGCTCATCAGTGTTTTATCTTGGTTGTTGTTTCCATGCCCCCTGGGTTAACACCAGTCATTCAGTCATGTTCATCTATAGATTAGTCCCTAGAGAGGCGCTGTCACATCTGAGGACATCAGGGTTATTTCTCATGTCAGCTGGAGGTGAAGCAGCTCCTCAGCCTTTCAGAGCAGCAGTAGTTAACATCAAGCTGAAATGGGTTTCAACCTAACAGTAGTTAACATCAAGCTGAAATGGGTTTCAACCTAACAGTAGTTAACATCAAGCTGAAATGGGTTTCAACCTAGCAGTAGTTAACATCAAGCTGAAATGGGTTTCAACCTAACAGTAGTTAACATCAAGCTGAAATCGGTTTCAACCTAACAGTAGTTAACATCAAGCTGAAATGGGTTTCAACCTAACAGTAGTTAACATCAAGCTGAAATGGGTTTCAACCTAACAGTAGTTAACATCAAGCTGAAATGGGTTTCAACCTAGCAGTAGTTAACATCAAGCTGAAATGGGTTTCAACCTAACAGTAGTTAACATCAAGCTGAAATGGGTTTCAACCTAACAGTAGTTAACATCAAGCTGAAATGGGTTTCAACCTAACAGTAGTTAACATCAAGCTGAAATGGGTTTCAACCTAGCAGTAGTTAACATCAAGCTGAAATGGGTTTCAACCTAACAATAGTTAACATCAAGCTGAAATGGGTTTCAACCTAACAGTAGTTAACATCAAGCTGAAATGGGTTTCAACCTAACAGTAGTTAACATCAAGCTGAAATGGGTTTCAACCTAACAGTAGTTTTATTCCTCAGGTGATATAAATGATGGTTTTATTCCTCAGGTGATATAAATGATGGTTTTATTCCTCAGGTGATGTGACCAGTAGATATAAATTATGGTTTTATTACTCAGGTGATGTGACCAGTAGATATAAATTATGGTTTTATTACTCAGGTGATGTGACCAGTAGATATAAATTATGGTTTTATTCCTCAGGTGATGTGACCAGTAGATATACATGATGTTTTTATTACTCAGGTGATATAAATGGTGATGTGACCAGTAGATATAAATGATGGTTTTATTCCTCAGGTGATGTGACCAGTAGATATAAATGATGGTTTTATTCCTCAGGTGATGTAACCAGTAGATATACATGATGGTTTTATTCCTCACGTGAAATAAATGATGGTTTTATTCCTCAGGTGATGTGACCAGTAGATATAAATGATGGTTTTATTCCTCAGGTGATGTGACCAGTAGATATAAATGATGGTTTTATTCCTCAGGTGATATAAATGATGGTTTTATTCCTCAGGTGATGTAACCAGTAGATATAAATGATGGTTTTATTCCTCAGGTGATGTGACCAGTAGATATAAATGATGGTTTTATTCCTCAGGTGATGTAACCAGTAGATATAAATGATGGTTTTATTCCTCAGGTGATGTGACCAGTAGATATAAATGATGGTTTTATTCCTCAGGTGATGTGACCAGTAGATATAAATGATGGTTTTATTCCTCAGGTGATATAAATGATGGTTTTATTCCTCAGGTGATGTAACCAGTAGATATAAATGATGGTTTTATTCCTCAGGTGATGTGACCAGTAGATATACATGATGGTTTTATTACTCAGGTGATATAAATGATGGTTTTATTACTCAGGTGATGTGACCAGTAGATATAAATGATGGTTTTATTCCTCAGGTGATATAAATGGTGATGTAACCAGTAGATATAAATGATGGTTTTATTCCTCAGGTGATGTAACCAGTAGATATAAATGATGGTTTTATTCCTCAGGTGATGTGACCAGTAGATATAAATTATGGTTTTATTACTCAGGTGATGTGACCAGTAGATATAAATGATGGTTTTATTACTCAGGTGATGTGACCAGTAGATATAAATGATGGTTTTATTACTCAGGTGATGTGACCAGTAGATATAAATTATGGTTTTATTACTCAGGTGATGTGACCAGTAGATATAAATTATGGTTTTATTCCTCAGGTGATGTGACCAGTAGATATAAATTATGGTTTTTTCCTCAGGTGATGTGACCAGTAGATATACATGATGTTTTTATTACTCAGGTGATATAAATGGTGATGTGACCAGTAGATATAAATGATGGTTTTATTCCTCAGGTGATGTGACCAGTAGATATAAATGATGGTTTTATTCCTCAGGTGATGTGACCAGTAGATATAAATGATGGTTTTATTCCTCAGGTGATGTGACCAGTAGATATAAATGATGGTTTTATTCCTCAGGTGATATAAATGATGGTTTTATTCCTCAGGTGATGTAACCAGTAGATATAAATGATGGTTTTATTCCTCAGGTGATGTGACCAGTAGATATACATGATGGTTTTATTACTCAGGTGATGTGACCAGTAGATATAAATGATGGTTTTATTCCTCAGGTGATGTGACCAGTAGATATACATGATGGTTTTATTACTCAGGTGATGTGACCAGTAGATATAAATGATGGTTTTATTCCTCAGGTGATATAAATGATGGTTTTATTACTCAGGTGATGTGACCAGTAGATATAAATGATGGTTTTATTCCTCAGGTGATATAAATGATGGTTTTATTCCTCAGGTGATGTGACCAGTAGATATAAATGATGCTTTTATTCCTCAGGTGATGTGACCAGTAGATATAAATGATGGTTTTATTCCTCAGGTGATATAAATGATGGTTTTATTACTCAGGTGATATAAATGATGGTTTTATTCCTCAGGTGATATAAATGATGGTTTTATTCCTCAGGTGATATCAATGATGGTTTTATTCCTCAGGTGATGTGACCAGTAGATATCAATGATGGTTTTATTCCTCAGGTGATGTGACCAGTAGATATAAATGATAAACAGGTTGATGCCTCTCTACATTACTTTCCAGATGAGTGTCTTCAGGAGCCCTCTTGGCTACTATATAATTGCATAGAGATGAAATATGTTGTCTGTTGCAATGGAATTGAACCTTAATTGATTATGGTGACCGCTGAGGTCATTAGTAGAGTAGATTCGACAGATTTCTGGCAGAGATAGTGACACCACTTTGTCAAAAAAGTATTCTGTGTGTGTGCGCGTGTCTGTGTGTGTTTAACTGTCTGTGTGTCTGTGTTGTTCAGGCTGGCCAAGTCGGAGAGCAGTGAGTCCCTGTGCTCTGTGTGTGTTTAACTGTCTGTGTGTCTGTGTTGTTCAGGCTGGCCAAGTCGGAGAGCAGTGAGTCCCTGGGCTCTGTGTGTGTTTAACTGTCTGTGTGTCTGTGTTGTTCAGGCTGGCCAAGTCGGAGAGCAGTGAGTCCCTGGGCTCTGTGTGTGTTTAACTGTCTGTGTGTCTGTGTTGTTCAGGCTGGCCAAGTCGGAGAGCAGTGAGTCCCTGGGCTCTGTCTGCAGTGGCAGCGGTGGAACTGATACCCACCCAGCTGTGAGAGGCTTGAGACTGCAGAAAACCAGGTCTCAGTCCTCCTCCTCCTCAGTCTCAGCCCTAAGAATGGGCACCCGCGGGCCAGAGAAGCACCACCCTGACCCCCAAAACAGCCACAGAGCCCCCCTGGGCCAGGGACACAGACAGGGACAGGCAGAGGACAAGGCCAGCAAGGAGTCTCGCTCCCAGAAACATGCCCGGGTAAGAGGTTATTGTATCTGTTGGGGAAATATTTCTGTGTTGTACAGCATGTAGATATTCACATAGAGTATTTATCTCTATAGACAGACACACAACATCTAGATACATAGTCTTCCATTAGGTTGTGCTGTACTATACTGCCATATTGTAGCCCTCCACTAGTTAACTAGGACATGATGACGCTGCTGCTGATCTCTAACGACAGCAGTACATTCCTTTCTGTCCTACCATTATCCACAATGTCAAGGTCTGTGAGGGGCCTCCTGTGTGGTGCAGCGGTACATTCCTTTCTGTCCTACCATTATCCACAATGTTAAGATCTGTGAGGGGCAGCGGTACATTCCTTTCTATCCTACCATTATTCACAATGTTAAGGTCTGTGAGGGGCAGCGGTACATTCCTTTCTATCCTACCATTATTCACAATGTTAAGGTCTGTGAGGGGCCTCCTGTGAGGGACAGCGGTACATTCCTTTCTGTCCTGCCATTATCCACAATGTTAAGATCTGTGAGGGGCAGCGGTACATTCCTTTCTATCCTACCATTATCCACAATGTTAAGGTCTGTGAGGGGCCTCCTGTGAGGGACAGCGGTACATTCCTTTCTGTCCTGCCATTATCCACAATGTTAAGATCTGTGAGGGGCAGCGGTACATTCCTTTCTATCCTACCATTATTCACAATGTTAAGGTCTGTGAGGGGCCTCCTGTGAGGGACAGCGGTACATTCCTGTCTGTCCTACCATTATTCACAATGTTAAGATCTGTGAGGGGCCTCCTGAGTGGCGCAGCGGTCTAAGGCACATCGCAGTGTCACAGCCGGCCTTCACCCAGGAGACCCATGAGGCGGTCGCACAATTGGCCCAGCATCGTCCTGGTTGGGGGAGGTTTTGGCCGACCGCGATATCCTTGTCCCATCGCGCTCTAGCGACTCATTGTGGCGGGCCGGGCGCCTGCAAGCTGGCATCCGGTCTCCAGTTGTACGGTGTTTCCTCTGACACATTGGTGCGTCTGGCTTCCGGGTTAAGTGTGTGTCAAGAAGCAGTGCGGCTTGGTTGGGTGTTTCGGAGGACGCACGGCTCTCGGCCTTTGCCTCTCCTGAGTCCGTAGGGGAGTTGCAGCGATGAGACAAGACTGTAACTACCAATTGGAGAGAAAATGGGGTAAAAGTACAAAAAATAAATACATTTTAAAAATATCCTTGAGATAAGTTTCAGTTTCAAGGAACAAGACGTTGAGCTGTTCTGATTACTACGCAAACCCAAGCTTATCAACCACAACAAGAACAACGTGGCCCTGTGGAGAAAAATACAGGTTTATTTAGAGAAACACAGGTTTATTTAGAGAAACACAGGTTTATTTAGAGAAACACAGGTTTATTTAGAGAAATACAGGTTTATTTCGAGACGTTTTGCCTCAAGGTGGGGGTATGGATGTGGGTACACAGACCCGCGAGCCACTGCGGCCCCCCATGATAAATTCATATTTTGGTAGCCCTCACCCCCATCAAAGTTGCCCATCCCTGAAGTAGAGAAATGTCAGTGATTCCCATTGACACACACACACATTTTTTATTTATTTAACCTTTATTTAACTAGGCAAGTCAGAACAGCATGCAGAGTGTTTTCTGGTGTTTCTGTTCCAGATGCTAGAAGAGGTTGTGGCGAAGACGCTGAAGCATCATGGGATCACCAGAGAACACAAGAATCTTGCCGCCTGCAGTCAAAGACTGTTTGAAATCTCCAAATTCTATCTGAAGGTTCCTCTCCTTTTTTCTCCATTCTTTGAATTTGACATTTAGCACCAACCGTGAGTTAACGTGAAAACTTCAACTAGAAGTCCCTTGGCCCCTCTTTGAAAAAGTTTTCAATGACAGAATGACAACTAAGACCGTAAGACAGATTGTTAGACGGATTGTCTTGTATTGCCGTGTACTGAGCTTTTAATTTGCCCTGTTCAACTATGTTAAATAAGATAGATCAGCTGGCTGTCTGACCTGACTATAGCAGCTGACTGTTACATCATCACCCCAGAGACTATAGAGAGATAAGCTGGCTGTCGGACCTGACTATAGCAGCTAACTGTTACATCATCACCTCAGAGACTATAGAGAGATAAGCTGACTGTTACATCATCACCCCAGAGACTATAGAGAGATAAGCTGACTGTTACATCATCACCCCAGAGACTATAGAGAGATAAGCTGACTGTTACATCATCACCCCAGAGACTATAGAGAGATAAGCTGACTGTTAAATCATCACCTCAGAGACTATAGAGAGATAAGCTGACTGTTACATCATCACCCCAGAGACTATAGAGAGATAAGATGACTGTTACAACATCACCCCAGAGACTATAAGCTGGCATCACAATATATTCCTTTTCTCCAAAAGGATCTGAAGACGTCCAGGGGCCTTCATGAGGAAATGATGAAAGCAGCCAGCAGCAATGCCAAGCAGGTAACCTGTCAACCATTTATTACATATTTTACCTTCCCCTTACGAAGGTGAACTTTGAACCATGTCCTTCACGAGGGGTGTTCAGGTAGAAATTGTTCATGAGGAGTTTGTAAATTGTAAACAGAACCATGTGTTTTTATTGGTTGTATTGCAGGTCATTGACTGGGTTACGGAGCGGGCCTCTAAGTGACGAGGGAAGTTAAACAATCACTAGTGGTTTTAGACTGGTTTTATAGTCACGGCAAACCGCAACCATCAGTGGAATGTAGTTTCACCACAGGAAACATCAGTACAGTCTGTCAGGATGTGAACGTGTGATTAGCATGTTTGTTTGTGTCTTAAGAACCTCAGTGACTGTCAGTTGCCAGGCAACCATTCATTGTAATTCCATTGTTTGTTTTAATGAGTTCTCTCTTATGTTGTTTTAATAGGAAATTCCACAAACTGGGAGGTTTGTCTTTTCGATGTGTTTACATGCTTTATTTAACATGTGTGTATGTCTCTGTTTGTTGTAAAGCATTGGTAGAATTGTAGATATCACTATTTCTTTTAGTTGTGCCATCAATTTGATGAAATCTAATAAAATGTGTTTTGTGATCTTTGTGTGCGTACTACGACTGTTCTGTGCAGTACAACACTGTCAGTTTCTAGTGACGTAACATTGGTCTATCTCAGTTCACAGTAGGAACAAATGCAAAGCCAACAGAGAATGTCACTTTCTCTCACACATATGAACAAAACAATGCTTTCAAAATCAGAACTGTACCCCCCAGTCCTCACTATTCTATACCCCCCCCCAGTTCTCACTATTCTATACCCCCCCCCCCCAGTCCTCACTATTCTATACCCCCCCCCCCAGTCCTCACTATTCTATACCCCCCCCCAGTCCTTACTATTCTATACCCCCCCCCCCAGTCCTCACTATTCTATACCCCCCCCCCAGTCCTCACTATTCTATACCCCCCCCCCCAGTCCTCACTATTCTATACCCCCCCCCCCCCCAGTCCTCACTATTCTATACCCCCCCCCCCCAGTCCTCACTATTCTATACCCCCCCCCCAGTCCTCACTATTCTATACCCCCCCCAGTCCTCACTATTCTATACCCCCCCCCAGTCCTCACTATTCTATACCCCCCCCAGTCCTCACTATTCTATACCCCCCCCCAGTCCTCACTATTCTATACCCCCCCCCAGTCCTTACTATTCTATACCCCCCCCCCCCCCAGTCCTCACTATTCTATACCCCCCTCGGTCCTCACTACTCTATACCCCCCTCGGTCCTCACTACTCTATACCCCCCTCGGTCCTCACTACTCTATACCCCCCTCGTTCCTCACTACTCTATACCCCCCTCTGTCCTTACTATTCTTTACCCCCCTCTGTCCTTACTATTCTTTACTCCCCTCAGTCCTCACTATTCTATACCCCCTTCAGTCCTCACTACTCTATACCCCTCTCAGTCCTCACTATTCTATACCCCCCTCAGTCCTCACTATTCTATACCCCCCTCAGTCCTCAATATACTATACCCCCTCAGTCCTCACTATTCTATACCCCCCTCAGTCCTCAATATACTATACCCCCCTCAGTCCTCAATATACTATACCCCCCCAGTCCTCACTATTCTATACCCCCCTCAGTCCTCAATATACTATACCCCCCTCAGTCCTCACTATTCTATACCCCCCTCAGTCCTCAATATACTATACCCCCCTCAGTCCTCACTATTCTATACCCCTCTGTCCTCAATATACTATACCCCCCTCAGTCCTCACTATTCTATACCCCCCTCTGTCCTCACTATTCTATACCCCCTTCAGTCCTAACTACTCTATACTACCCTCAGTCCTCACTACTCTATACCCCCCTTAGTCCTCACTATTCTATACCCCCCTCAATCCTCACTATTCTATACCCCCCTCAGTCCTCAATATTCTATACCCCCTCAGTCCTCAATATTCTATACCCCCCTCAGTCCTCACTACTCTATACCCCCCTCGGTCCTCACTACTCTATACGCCACTCGGTCCTCACTACTCTATACCCCCCTCGGTCCTCACTACTCTATACGCCACTCGGTCCTCACTACTCTATACCCCCCTCGGTCCTCACTACTCTATACCCCCCTCGGTCCTCACTATTGTATACCCCCTTAGTCCTCACTACTCGATACCACCCCCCCCCCCCCCTCGGTCCTCATTACTCCATACCCCCCTCGGTCCTCACTACTCTATACCACCCCCCTTAGTCCTCACTACTATATACCCCCCTTAGTCTTCACTATTCTATACCCCCATCGGTCCTCACTACTCTATACCCCCCTCAGTCCTCACTACTCTATACCCCCCTCAGTCCTCAATTTTCTATACCCCCCTCAGTCCTCAATTTTCTATACCCCCCTCAGTCCTTACTATTCTTTACCCCCCTCAGTCCTCACTATTCTATACCCCCCCAGTCCTCACTATTCTATACCCCCTTCAGTCCTCACTACTCTATACCCCTCTCAGTCCTCACTATTCTATACCCCCCTCAGTCCGCACTATTCTATACCCCCCTCAGTCCTCAATATACTATACCCCCCTCAGTCCTCACTATTCTATACCCCCCTCAATCCTCACTATTCTATACCCCCCTCAATCCTCACTATTCTATACCCCCCTCAGTCCTCACTATTCTATACCCCCCTCAGTCCTCAATATTCTATACCCCCCTCAGTCCTCACTACTCTATACCCCCCTCGGTCCTCACTACTCTATACCCCCCTCGGTCCTGACTACTCTATACCCCCCTCGGTCCTAACTACTCTATACCCCCCTCGGTCCTCACTACTCTATACCCCCCTCGGTCCTCACTATTCTATACCCCCCTCAGTCCTTACTATTCTTTACCCCCCTCAGTCCTCACTATTCTATACCCCCCTCAGTCCTCACTATTCTATACCCCCTTCAGTCCTCACTACTCTATACCCCTCTGTCCTCACTATTTTATACCCCCCTCAGTCCTCACTATTCTATACCCCCCTCAGTCCTCACTATTCTATACCCCCCTCAGTCCTCAATATACTATACCCCCTCAGTCCTCACTATTCTATACCCCCCTCAGTCCTCACTATTCTATACCCCCCTCAGTCCTCAATATACTATACCCCCCTCAGTCCTCACTATTCTATACCCCCCTCAGTCCTCAATATACTATACCCCCCTCAGTCCTCACTATTCTATACCCCTCTGTCCTCACTATTCTATACCCCCCTCAGTCCTCACTACTCTATACCCCACTCGGTCCTCACTATTGTATACCCCCCTTAGTCCTCACTACTCTATACCACTCAGTCCTCACTATTCTATACCCCCCTCAGTCCTCACTACTCTATACCACCCACCCTTAGTCCTCACTACTCTATACCCCCCTCAGTCCTCACTACTCTATACCACTCAGTCCTCACTATTCTATACCACCCTTAGTCCTCACTACTATATACCATCCTCGGTCCTCAGTACTCTATACGTCCTCTCCCCTGGCCAAGAGCATGAAAGGGGAGATGGGAATGAACTGGGGGTCGAAACTCTCCTCTCTCCCCTGGCCAAGAGCATGAAAGGGATGATGGGAATGAACTGGGGGTCGAGCCTCTGTGGTTAGCAACCTTGGGACCTGATACATTCTGAGGGGGCTTTGTTTTCTCCTCTGGCCTGGGTGCCAGTCTGTTCCTGCTCTACTGCCAAACAACAGACCGGCATCCAGGCTAACAATGCTCCCCTATAGGTGCTCCACACACCCCATTGTGTTTGGTCTCATCCCACCACAGGCCACCCAATTAGACTTAAACAACTATTTTGGGATAACTACCAAGCATTCTATTTTTATGTTATAAATATAGCATCTCCAATATTTAGCTTGGCTATGTCCTTATTGTAAAAGAGAACCTGTTCTCAATAACTTAAGGCAACAAAAAAAAACGATATAAGTAAATATTAGTAGAGAATTACTGAGGTCGAGTTCTGTCCTCATTAGTGATATTCAAAATCTGCTCCTTCTGTTCAGTCGTACTCAACAGAATCAGGACCAACCACCCTCAGTCATGATAGAGGAGAGTTGGAGTTAAATTCAATTAATTAGTGGAGGTGAAATCAGATCAGTGATTTAGACTCATGTAATAAAACAAGCAAGGAGAGTGAGCTTGTCCTAACCTTAACCCTTAAACTTAACATAGCATTTTAACAAATTCAGGACATAAAACAAGTCCTGACTTTTCTAAATTGTTCTTGTTTTCCTATCTTATCAGGACATTGTTTTGACTTGTCAGGACAGTGTGGTCCTGATAAGGTAGGAAAATGGTACACACCCATTTTGTTCTTCTATCCTCGTGGGGACCTATAATTGATTTCCATTCAAAATCCTACTTCCCCCTAATTCTAAATCTAACCTTATTTCTAAACCTAACCATAATTCTAAGCCTAATTCTAAATCTAACCCTAATTCTAAACCTAAGCCTAATTCTAAACCTAACCATAATTCTAAGCCTAATTCTAAACCTAAGCCTAATTCTAAACCTAAGCCTCATTCTAAACCCAACCCTAATTCTAAACCTAACCCTAATTCTAAACCTACCCCCTAAATTTAGAATAGCCTTTGTCCTCATGCGGATGTGGGAAATGTCCTCATGGGGGACAATTTTCCTTGTTTTACTATCCTTGTGGGGACCTAAAATCCCCAAAAGTGCCCTGAAGAATCATTCCCCCCCCCCCCCCACACACACACAAACACTTGCTTACACACACACACTCACCGTACTCCTAGAAACGGGCAGGCTGCTGGGACACGGAGCCCTCAGGACACAACAAACGCCATACTAATGGCTGATTTAATTTGGAAAGTCTCCAGCAGTTCTCTGATTTCTATAAGTTGACATTCAGAAAGTATATCAATGCCCTTTGTGTTAGATTAGATGGGCTGAATGATGGCTTCAAGCTGTGGACAGTGGCTCTGAACAGCTCTGACGCTGAACAACAGGTTGTGTGTGAGTGGCTTGGATACCTGCTCCTTACTCAGTGGCATGTAAACCCCAATCAGGAGGTGTGTTGTGCTTCTTTGGTGAATTCTCTGCTGAGGTATTCTATTCTAGTCTCTTATATTATAGTGTATTATATTATAGTCATATATTATAGTCTATTCTATTATACTCTATTATATTATAGTCATATTATATTAAAGTCTTCTATTCTACTCTATTATATTAAAGTCATATTATATTATAGTCTTATATTCTACTCTATTATATTAAAGTCATATTATAATATAGTCTTCTAGTCTATTCTACTCTATTATAGTAATATTATATTATAGTCTTCTGGTCTATTCTACTCTATTATAGTCTTCTAGTCTATTATATTATAGTCATATTATAATATAGTCTTATAGTCTATTCTACTCTATTATAGTCATATTATATTCTAGTCTTCTAGTCTATTCTACTCTATTATATTATAGTCTTCTATTCTACTCTTATATTATAGTCTTCTAGTCTATTATATTATAGTCATATTATAATATAGTCTTATAGTCTATTCTACTCTATTATAGTCATATTATATTCTAGTCTATTCTACTCTATTATATTATAGTCATATTATATTAGGCTTCTAGTCTATTATATTATAGTCATATTATATTATAGTCTTCTAGTGTATTCTACTCTATTATAGTCATATTATATTAGGCTTCTAGTCTATTATATTATAGTCATATTATAATATAGTCTTCTGGTCTATTCTACTCTATTATAGTCATATTATATTATAGTCTTCTAGTCTATTCTACTCTATTATATTATAGTCATATTATATTCTAGTCTATTATATTAGTCATATTATATTCTAGTCTTCTAGTCTATCATAATATAGTCATATTATATTATAGTCTTCTAGTCTATTCTACTCTATTATATTATAGTCATATTATATTATAGTCTTCTAGTCTATTATATTATAGTCATATTATATTATAGTCTTCTAGTCTATTATATTATAGTCATATTATAGTCTTCTATTCTACTCTTATAGTTTATTATTTTATAGTCATTATAATATAGTCTTCGCTTCTACTCTTATATTTTAGTATATTCTATTAGTCTATTCTACTCTTATTATATTTTAGTCTATTCTACTCTATTATATTTTAGTCTATTCTACTCTATGATATTTTAGTCTATTCTATTCTATTTTATTCTATTATGTTCTAGTCTACTCTATTCTTGTCTATTCTACTCTATTATATTTTAGTAGACTCTACTCTATTATATTCTAGTCTATTCTACTCTATTTTGTCTTTTGGACAGAGACTTGAACACATTTCAGGGTGCGTGTTTTGTGGGACGTTGGTTTGATTGGTTCTTGTTGAGGAAATACAGTGAAGACCAGTTAGACCACAAGAACAACCTGAAATACAAAAACGATCCAGAAATATGTCATTTATGTGCATCATTAACAGAGATCAAATAAAACTAAGCCTTGAATTATAATAGCTGCCAAAGGCGTAGGACAATTTACATTTTCAAGCAGCCTTTACAATCTTTTTCACCGTAACTTTTTCATTTAAGTTAACAGTAATCGCTGAATTATTTGCAGACAGAGATTGCCGAATAAACAATTAGCGTAGGATGGATGGATGCTAGATAGATCATACTTCCAGTATGTTTTTAGTACCAAAACAATAGATTATTGTTCTTGTACAGCTTAACGACGATTTGAACAAAACAATTTCTTCTGTTGTAACTGATCTCTCACTATGATGTCATCGGTAATGCCTTGTGTTTCTATAAATACACAAAACAACTTCTTCTGTTGTAACTGATCTCTCACTATGATGTCATCAGTAATGCCTGTGTTTCTATAAATACACAAAACAACTCGTTCCAGTTTTTTGAAACATGATCCATTCATTTTGAGCTGTTTGTGTGGACTTTGAATCAGGGTAGATCCTGTGTCTAGTTCACTGCACATCACAGTCCTTGTTCTTGTAGTTCAGTTATCAGCCATGTCCTCCTCTGTTCTGTACACTCCACTGTGGAACTCCGGGACACTCCACTCTAGAAGTCTGGAACAGTTCAGTCCTTGTGGTCCGTTGGTGGTAAACAGAACCTTTATGCTACCAGGCCGAGTCTGGCGATCTTTGCCGAGAGGAATGAGTGGAGGATGAAGACGATAGGCTTTGGGCACGAGTGGAGGTCCAGCTGCTGAACATAGAACAGGAGAGAATGTTAGATGTTACATTCCAGTTCTGATGGTGAGTTCCATTAGTTCTATTATATTACAGTTCCATGAGATCTAATGGTGAGTTCTATTATATTACAGTTCCATGAGATCTAATGGTGAGTTCCATTATATTACAGTTCCATGATATCTAATGGTGAGTTCTATTATATTACAGTTCCATGAGATCTAATGGTGAGTTCTATTATATTACAGTTCCATGAGATCTAATGGTGAGTTCCATTAGTTCTATTATATTACAGTTCCATGAGATTTAATGGTGAGTTCTATTATATTACAGTTCCATGATATCTAATGGTGAGTTCCATTAGTTCTAATGGTGAGCTCCATTAGTTCTATTATATTACAGTTCCATGAGATCTAATGGTGAGTTCTATTATATTACAGTTCCATGAGATCTAATGGTGAGTTCCATTAGTTCTATTATATTACAGTTCCATGAGATCTAATGGTGAGTTCCATTAGTTCTATTATATTACAGTTCCATGAGATCTAATGGTGAGTTCTATTATATTACAGTTCCATGAGACCTAATGGTGAGTTCTATTATATTACAGTTCCATGAGATCTAATGGTGAGTTCTATTATATTACAGTTCCATGAGATCTAATGGTGAGTTCCATTAGTTCTATTGTATTACAGTTCTATGAGATCTAATGGTGAGTTCTATTATATTACAGTTCCATGAGATCTAATGGTGAGTTCCATTAGTTCTATTATATTACAGTTCCATGAGATCTAATGGTGAGTTCCATTAGTTCTATTATATTACAGTTCCATGAGATCTAATGGTGAGTTCTATTATATTACAGTTCCATGAAACCTAATGGTGAGTTCTATTATATTACAGTTCCATGAGATCTAATGGTGAGTTCTATTATATTACAGTTCCATGAGATCTAATGGTGAGTTCCATTAGTTCTACTGGTGAGTTCTATTATATTACAGTTCCATGAGATCTAATGGTGAGTTCCATTAGTTCTATTGTATTACAGTTCCATGAGATCTAATGGTGAGTTCCATTAGTTCTACTGGTGAGTTCTATTGTATTACAGTTCCATGAGATCTAATGGTGAGTTCCATTAGTTCTATTGTATTACAGTTCCATGAGATCTAATGGTGAGTTCCATTAGTTCTACTGGTGAGTTCTATTGTATTACAGTTCCATGAGATCTAATGGTGAGTTCCATTAGTTCTATTGTATTACAGTTCCATGAGATCTAATGGTGAGTTCTATTATATTACAGTTCCATGAGATCTAATGGTGAGTTCCATTAGTTCTACTGGTGAGTTCTATTATATTACAGTTCCATGAGATCTAATGGTGAGTTCCATTAGTTCTATTGTATTACAGTTCCATGAGATCTAATGGTGAGTTCTATTATATTACAGTTCCATGAGATCTAATGGTGAGTTCCATTAGTTCTACTGGTGAGTTCTATTATATTACAGTTCCATGAGATCTAATGGTGAGTTCTATTATATTACAGTTCCATGAGATCTAATGGTGAGTTCCATTAGTTCTACTGGTGAGTTCTATTGTATTACAGTTCCATGAGATCTAATGGTGAGTTCCATTAGTTCTATTGTATTACAGTTCCATGAGATCTAATGGTGAGTTCTATTATATTACAGTTCCATGAGATCTAATGGTGAGTTCCATTAGTTCTACTGGTGAGTTCTATTATATTACAGTTCCATGAGATCTAATGGTGAGTTCCATTAGTTCTATTGTATTACAGTTCCATGAGATCTAATGGTGAGTTCTATTATATTACAGTTCCATGAGATCTAATGGTGAGTTCCATTAGTTCTACTGGTGAGTTCTATTATATTACAGTTCCATGAGATCTAATGGTGAGTTCTATTATATTACAGTTCCATGAGATCTAATGGTGAGTTCCATTAGTTCTATTATATTACAGTTCCATTAGTTCTAATGGTGAGTTCCATTAGTTCTATTATATTACAGTTCCATTAGTTCTAATGGTGAGTTCTAAAATATTACAGTTCCATGACATCTAATGGTGAGTTCCATTAGTTCTATTATATTACAGTTCCATTAGTTCTAATGGTGAGTTCCATTAGTTCTATTATATTACAGTTCCATTAGTTCTAATGGTGAGTTCTATTATATTACAGTTCCATGAGTTCTAATGGTGAGTTCCATTAGTTCTATTATATCACAGTTCCATGAGATCTAATGGAGAGTTCTATTATATTACAGTTCCATGAGATCTAATGGTGAGTTCCATTATATTACAGTTCCATGATATCTAATGGTGAGTTCTATTATATTACAGTTCCATGAGATCTAATGGTGAGTTCCATTAGTTCTATTATATTACAGTTCCATGAGATCTAATGGTGAGTTCTATTATATTACAGTTCCATGATATCTAATGGTGAGTTCCATTAGTTCTAATGGTGAGCTCCATTAGTTCTATTATATTACAGTTCCATGAGATCTAATGGTGAGTTCTATTATATTACAGTTCCATGAGATCTAATGGTGAGTTCCATTAGTTCTATTATATTACAGTTTCATGAGTTCTAATGGTGAGTTCCATTATATTACAGTTCCATGAGATCTAATGGTGAGTTCCATTAGTTCTATTATATTACAGTTCCATGAGATCAAATGGTGAGTTCCATTAGTTCTATTATATTACAGTTCCATGAGATCTAATGGTGAGTTCCATTAGTTCTATTATATTACAGTTCCATGAGATCTAATGGTGAGTTCTATTATATTACAGTTCCATGAGACCTAATGGTGAGTTCTATTATATTACAGTTCCATGAGATCTAATGGTGAGTTCTATTATATTACAGTTCCATGAGATCTAATGGTGAGTTCCATTAGTTCTATTGTATTACAGTTCCATGAGATCTAATGGTGAGTTCTATTATATTACAGTTCCATGAGATCTAATGGTGAGTTCTATTATATTACAGTTCCATGAGATCTAATGGTGAGTTCCATTAGTTCTACTGGTGAGTTCTATTATATTATAGTTCCATGAGATCTAATGGTGAGTTCCATTAGTTCTATTGTATTACAGTTCCATGAGATCTAATGGTGAGTTCCATTAGTTCTACTGGTGAGTTCTATTGTATTACAGTTCCATGAGATCTAATGGTGAGTTCCATTAGTTCTATTGTATTACAGTTCCATGAGATCTAATGGTGAGTTCTATTATATTACAGTTCCATGAGATCTAATGGTGAGTTCCATTAGTTCTACTGGTGAGTTCTATTATATTACAGTTCCATGAGATCTAATGGTGAGTTCCATTAGTTCTATTGTATTACAGTTCCATGAGATCTAATGGTGAGTTCTATTATATTACAGTTCCATGAGATCTAATGGTGAGTTCCATTAGTTCTACTGGTGAGTTCTATTATATTACAGTTCCATGAGATCTAATGGTGAGTTCCATTAGTTCTATTGTATTACAGTTCCATGAGATCTAATGGTGAGTTCTATTATATTACAGTTCCATGAGATCTAATGGTGAGTTCCATTAGTTCTACTGGTGAGTTCTATTATATTACAGTTCCATGAGATCTAATGGTGAGTTCCATTAGTTCTACTGGTGAGTTCTATTATATTACAGTTCCATGAGATCTAATGGTGAGTTCTATTATATTACAGTTCCATGAGATCTAATGGTGAGTTCCATTAGTTCTATTATATTACAGTTCCATTAGTTCTAATGGTGAGTTCCATTAGTTCTATTATATTACAGTTCCATTAGTTCTAATGATGAGTTCTATTATATTACAGTTCCATGAGATCTAATGGTGAGTACCATTAGTTCTATTATATTACAGTTCCATGAGATCTAATGGTGAGTTATATTATATTACAGTTCCATGAGATCTAATGGTGAGTTCCATTAGTTCTATTATATTACAGTTCCATGAGATCTAATGGTGAGTTATATTATATTACAGTTCCATTAGTTCTAATGGTGAGTTCCATTATATTACAGTTCCATGAGATCTAATGGTGAGTACCATTAGTTCTATTATATTACAGTTCCATGAGATCTAATGGTGAGTTATATTATATTACAGTTCCATGAGATCTAATGGTGAGTTCCATTAGTTCTATTATATTACAGTTCCATGAGATCTAATGGTGAGTTCTATTATATTACAGTTCCATGAGATCTAATGGTGAGTTCCATTAGTTCTATTATATTACAGTTCCATGAGATCTAATGGTGAGTTCTATTATATTACAGTTCCATGAGATCTAATGGTGAGTTCCATTAGTTCTACTGGTGAGTTCTATTATATTACAGTTCCATGAGATCTAATGGTGAGTTCTATTATATTACAGTTCCATGAGATCTAATGGTGAGTTCCATTAGTTCTATTATATTACAGTTCCATTAGTTCTAATGGTGAGTTCCATTAGTTCTATTATATTACAGTTCCATTAGTTCTAATGGTGAGTTCTAAAATATTACAGTTCCATGACATCTAATGGTGAGTTCCATTAGTTCTATTATATTACAGTTCCATTAGTTCTAATGGTGAGTTCCATTAGTTCTATTATATTACAGTTCCATTAGTTCTAATGGTGAGTTCTATTATATTACAGTTCCATGAGTTCTAATGGTGAGTTCCATTAGTTCTATTATATCACAGTTCCATGAGATCTAATGGAGAGTTCTATTATATTACAGTTCCATGAGATCTAATGGTGAGTTCCATTATATTACAGTTCCATGATATCTAATGGTGAGTTCTATTATATTACAGTTCCATGAGATCTAATGGTGAGTTCCATTAGTTCTATTATATTACAGTTCCATGAGATCTAATGGTGAGTTCTATTATATTACAGTTCCATGATATCTAATGGTGAGTTCCATTAGTTCTAATGGTGAGCTCCATTAGTTCTATTATATTACAGTTCCATGAGATCTAATGGTGAGTTCTATTATATTACAGTTCCATGAGATCTAATGGTGAGTTCCATTAGTTCTATTATATTACAGTTTCATGAGTTCTAATGGTGAGTTCCATTATATTACAGTTCCATGAGATCTAATGGTGAGTTCCATTAGTTCTATTATATTACAGTTCCATGAGATCAAATGGTGAGTTCCATTAGTTCTATTATATTACAATTCCATGAGATCTAATGGTGAGTTCCATTAGTTCTATTATATTACAGTTCCATGAGATCTAATGGTGAGTTCTATTATATTACAGTTCCATGAGACCTAATGGTGAGTTCTATTATATTACAGTTCCATGAGATCTAATGGTGAGTTCTATTATATTACAGTTCCATGAGATCTAATGGTGAGTTCCATTAGTTCTATTGTATTACAGTTCCATGAGATCTAATGGTGAGTTCTATTATATTACAGTTCCATGAGATCTAATGGTGAGTTCTATTATATTACAGTTCCATGAGATCTAATGGTGAGTTCCATTAGTTCTACTGGTGAGTTCTATTATATTATAGTTCCATGAGATCTAATGGTGAGTTCCATTAGTTCTATTGTATTACAGTTCCATGAGATCTAATGGTGAGTTCCATTAGTTCTACTGGTGAGTTCTATTGTATTACAGTTCCATGAGATCTAATGGTGAGTTCCATTAGTTCTATTGTATTACAGTTCCATGAGATCTAATGGTGAGTTCTATTATATTACAGTTCCATGAGATCTAATGGTGAGTTCCATTAGTTCTACTGGTGAGTTCTATTATATTACAGTTCCATGAGATCTAATGGTGAGTTCCATTAGTTCTATTGTATTACAGTTCCATGAGATCTAATGGTGAGTTCTATTATATTACAGTTCCATGAGATCTAATGGTGAGTTCCATTAGTTCTACTGGTGAGTTCTATTATATTACAGTTCCATGAGATCTAATGGTGAGTTCCATTAGTTCTATTGTATTACAGTTCCATGAGATCTAATGGTGAGTTCTATTATATTACAGTTCCATGAGATCTAATGGTGAGTTCCATTAGTTCTACTGGTGAGTTCTATTATATTACAGTTCCATGAGATCTAATGGTGAGTTCCATTAGTTCTACTGGTGAGTTCTATTATATTACAGTTCCATGAGATCTAATGGTGAGTTCTATTATATTACAGTTCCATGAGATCTAATGGTGAGTTCCATTAGTTCTATTATATTACAGTTCCATTAGTTCTAATGGTGAGTTCCATTAGTTCTATTATATTACAGTTCCATTAGTTCTAATGATGAGTTCTATTATATTACAGTTCCATGAGATCTAATGGTGAGTACCATTAGTTCTATTATATTACAGTTCCATGAGATCTAATGGTGAGTTATATTATATTACAGTTCCATGAGATCTAATGGTGAGTTCCATTAGTTCTATTATATTACAGTTCCATGAGATCTAATGGTGAGTTATATTATATTACAGTTCCATTAGTTCTAATGGTGAGTTCCATTATATTACAGTTCCATGAGATCTAATGGTGAGTACCATTAGTTCTATTATATTACAGTTCCATGAGATCTAATGGTGAGTTATATTATATTACAGTTCCATGAGATCTAATGGTGAGTTCCATTAGTTCTATTATATTACAGTTCCATGAGATCTAATGGTGAGTTCTATTATATTACAGTTCCATGAGATCTAATGGTGAGTTCCATTAGTTCTATTATATTACAGTTCCATGAGATCTAATGGTGAGTTCCATTATATTACAGTTCCATGAGTTCTAATGGTGAGTTCCATTATATTACAGTTCCATTAGTTCTAATGGTGAGTTCCATTATATTACAGTTCCATGTGTTCTAATGGTGAGTACCATTAGTTCTATTATATTACAGTTCCATGAGATCTAATGGTGAGTTATATTATATTACAGTTCCATGAGATCTAATGGTGAGTTCCATTAGTTCTATTATATTACAGTTCCATGAAATCTAATGGTGAGTTCTATTATATTACAGTTCCATGAGTTCTAATTGTGAGTTCCATTAGTTCTATTATATTACAGTTCCATGAGATCTAATGGTGAGTTCCATTATATTACAGTTCCATGAGATCTAATGGAGAGTTCCATTAGTTCTATTATATTACAGTTCCATGAGATCTAATGGTGAGTTCTATTATATTACAGTTCCATGAGTTCTAATTGTGAGTTCCATTAGTTCTATTATATTACAGTTCCATGAGACTTAATGGTGAGCTCTATTATATTACAGTTCCATGAGATCTAATGGTGAGTTCCATTAGTTCGAATGGTGAGTTCTATTATATTACAGTTCCATGAGTTCTAATGGTGAGTTCCATTAGTTATATTGTATTACAGTTCCATGAGATCTAATGGTGAGTTCTATTATATTACAGTTCCATGAGATCTAATGGTGAGTTCCATTAGTTATATTATATTACAGTTCCATGAGATCTAATGGTGAGTTATATTATATTACAGTTCCATGAGATCTAATGGTGAGTTCCATTAGTTCTATTATATTACAGTTTCATGAGTTCTAATGGTGAGTTCCATTAGTTCCATTATATTACAGTTCCATGAGATCTAATGGTGAGTTCCATTAGTTATATTGTATTACAGTTCCATGAGATCTAATGGTGAGTTCCATTATATTACAGTTCCATGAGATCTAATGGTGAGTTATATTATATTACAGTTCCATGAGATCTAATGGTGAGTTCTATTATATTACAGTTCCATTAGTTCTAATGGTGAGTTTCATTAGTTCCATTATATTACAGTTCCATGAGATCTAATGGTGAGATCTATTGTATTACAGTTCCATGAGATCTAATGGTGAGTTCTATTAAATTACAGTACCATGAGATCTAATGGTGAGTTCCATTATATTACAGTTCCATGAGATCTAATGGTGAGTTCCATTAGTTCTATTATATTACAGTTCCATGAGATCTAATGGTGAGTTCCATTAGTTATTTTCTATTACAGTTGTAGTGTTCTGAGAGTAGAACACATCTAAACAGAGTTATTTTCATAAACAGCAGAGGGACTTGCAGGACAGTGTTTCAGTATGCCCATGTATGACTCATTTCCTGTTTAACGTATAGGGGATTCTGTGGAAACTTTTCCATCTTTACTTGTTTGTGTTAATTTAACCGTGGCTAAGTAGAGCAGAAGAGAAACTGCAATGAAATATGAGTCAACTGGGTGTTTTTATCCTCCATGAAATACGGTCTCATGTACAGTCATCAACTAACAGAGATGGTTGTTAAGAGTGATCCTGTCCCTAGTAGAAACAATGGTCCTGATAGGTGAATGATAACCAGGTTAATGTAGGGGAAAGGTCACATGGTGGATCTACTGTAGTGTGGAATATCGAGAGGAGGATGCCTTGCTTCTTGTTTTAAAAAAACACACTTACAATTTCACCCTCTTTTCCACTGAAATCCAGGAAGAGCATCCTGACCCCGTCGTCGGAGGACATCTTGAGGCGTTCGAAGGGGTAGCAGAGGAGAGGTTTGGCTTGGTTCTGGTTCCCCTGGTCCACCTGGTCCTCCCCCTTCTGCTCAGCCAGGACAGAGAAGCCCTGCTCGTAGTGGATCACCAGCCTGCACTCCTGGCCCTTGTACACACAGCCTGGAACAGGACAATAGAATGAGTAACTCCTGGCCCTTGTACACACAGCCTGGAACAGGACAATAGAATGAGTAACTCCTGGCCCTTGTAAATACAGCCTGGAACAGGACAATAGAATGGGGTAACTCCTGGCCCTTGTACATACTGGAACAGGACAATAGAATGTGGTAACTCCTGGCCCTTGTACAACCAGCCTGGAACAGGACAATAGAATGAGTAACTCCTGGCCCTTGTACATAGAGCCTGGAACAGGACAATAGAATGGGGTAACTCCTGGCCCTTGTAAATACAGCCTGGAACAGGACAATAGAATGGGGTAACTCCTGGCCCTTGTACATAGAGCCTGGAACAGGACAATAGAATGGGGTAACTCCTGGCCCTTGTACATAGAGCCTGGAACAGGACAATAGAATGGGGTAACTCCTGGCCCTTGAACATAGAGCCTGGAACAGGACAATAGAATGGGGTAACTCCTGGCCCTTGTACATACTGGAACAGGACAATAGAATGGGGTGACTCCTGGCCCTTGTACATACAGCCTGGAACAGGACAATAGAATGGGGTAACTCCTGGCCCTTGAACACACAGCCTGGAACAGGACAATAGAATGGGGTAACTCCTGGCCCTTGAACACACAGCCTGGAACAAGACAACATACTGCTGGGTGAATAAAGTTCCACTAATCTTTCAGTATTTTTTAAACTGTACACACATCCCAAATCAAAGGGGGAACTAGAGAACAGCTAGGAACAGTAGGAAGGGAGGACGCAGGATTCGAACCACTGTCTCCGGGCTTGCAATATACAGTATGTTCTTGTGCTGGGAGTGTTGCTACTAGACCACAACAAGCTATGTACTGCTAGGTCATTCCTGAACCTTGTACATCCAGCCTGTAACAGGACAACAGCTGGGTGAAAACAAGGCCCTGTCCTGGCTGTATATTAGGACAACTGCTGCTTCGTGCTAGTGGGTAGGAAATTAGTTCTGGAGCAGATGTCAGCCATTTTAAAACCAGATAAGGGATTTGGCTTGTAATCGTACTTAGACAAAAAACAGACAACGGCTGTATTTCACATTTGTTGTTTTTCTAATCAATCCCTTTTAAAACTACCATTTATGTCCCTGCCTTGCCTGTTTTATTTTACTAGGCAAGTCCGTTAAGAACAAATTCTTATTTTCAATGATGGCCTAGGAACAGTGGGTTAACTGCCTTGTTCCGGGGCAGAAAGACAGATTTGGACTTTGTCAGCTTGGGGATTCAATCTTGCAACCTTTCGGTTACTATTCCAACGCTCTAACCACTAGGCTACCTGCCGTCCCTACACTCTAACCACTAGGCTACCTGCCGTCCCTACACTCTAACCACTAGGCTACCTGCCGTCCCTACACTCTAACCTCTAGGCTACCGGCCGCCCCTACACTCTAACCTCTAGGCTACCTTCCGCCCCTGCCTATAGATGTTTTTTAATATATAATGTTGTACTCTTTGAAAGTCTGATTCCTTGTCTGTCCCATATACAATACACTGATCTGTGTGTCAGATATATCGATTCCCATGCTGTCAATCCCAGCCCTCGCCATTGCTCCATGCTCGTCAGACAGGATCTCCTGTGCTAAGAGCAGGATGGACCAGCTCTATTGTATGAGTGTCAACAAGCTACTTCTGAAACCACTTGACATGTGTTCCAGTAAAGCTCTGCCCATCCCTCTAAGGCTTGTGTGGCTCTCTGTGAAGCCTTTTGTAAAGACTCAAGCTAAGATGGAACACTTTAAATCAAATCAAATCAAATCAAATTTATTTATATAGCCCTTCGTACATCAGCTGATATCTCAAAGTGCTGTACAGAAACCCAGCCTAAAACCCCAAACAGCAAGCAATGCTTGGAAGTTTCAGTTTCACAAAGGACTTATCTTCTTTAGAGGGTAGTCCGAAAGGTATTGTTGTGTTAAAGGCATTGTCCGTATCATATCGTCCTCATATTGCTGTCACAACAACATTCTCTTAATACTGACTTAGAATTACCTGTGGGAAGAAGTTGTATGGAAAGGTCAGAGGTCAAACTAACATGTACCCAACACTCTCAGGTGTTTGTGTTTTTTTTGTTCCACAATAAGGAAATACTACTCCCTACCTGAAAGCTTGACCTGTGTGACTCCCACCACTTTCCCACCAACAGGGAAACACACACACAAAGATGCTTTCAGTCAGACACAAAGACCCTCCTTTCAGAGTGGCAAAACACAGAAACCTCCCCAAGGAAAGCAAGGTGGATCCAGTTTGGTTACTATAACTACCAGAATCCTTAAAAGGTCATTTACTGACTTTTGAGTGATTTCTAGCCCTGTAGGGTCTGTGAGTCCTAGTTTATCCCCAAGCTCTAACCCTGTAGGGTCTGGGAGTAGTTTATCCCCAAGCTCTAACCCTGTAGGGTCTAGGAGTAGTTTATCCCCAAGCTCTAACCCTGTAGGGTCTAGGAGTAGTTTATCCCCAAGCTCTAACCCTGTAGGGTCTAGGAGTAGTTTATCCCCAAGCTCTAACCATATAGGGCCTGGGAGGAGGTTATCCCCAAGCTCTAACCCTGTAGGGTCTGGGAGTAGTGTATCCCCACGCTCTAACCCTGTAGAGTCTAGGAGTAGTTTATCCCCAAGCTCTAACCCTGTACGGTCTAGGAGTAGTTTATCCCCAAGCTCTAACCCTGTAGGGTCTAGGAGTAGTTTATCCCCAAGCTCTAACCCTGTAGGGTCTGGGAGTAGTGTATCCCCAAGCTCTAGGAGTAGTTCATCCCCAAGCTCTAACCCTGTAGGGTCTGGGAGTAGTTTATCCCCAAGCTCTAACCCTGTAGGGTCTGGGAGTAGTGTATCCCCAAGCTCTAGGAGTAGTTTATCCCCAAGCTTTAACCATATATGGTCTAGGAGTAGTTTATCCCCAAGCTCTAACCACATAGGGTCTGAGAGTAGTTTATCCCCAAGCTCTAACCCTGTAGGGTCTGGGAGTAGTTTATCCCCAAGGTCTAACCCTGTAGGGTCTAGGAGTAGTTTATCACCAAGCTCTAACCCTGTAGGGTCTGGGAGTAGTTTATCCTCCAGCTCTAACCCTGTAGGGTCTGGGAGTAGTTTATCCCCAAGCTCTAGGAGTAGTTTATCCCCAAGCTCTAACCATATATGGTCTAGGAGTGGTTTATCCCCAAGCTCTAACCCTGTAGGGTCTAGGAGTAGTATATCACCAAGCTCTAACCCTGTAGGGTCTAGGAGTAGTTTATCCCCAAGCTCTAACCCTGTAGGGTCTAGGAGTAGTTTATCCCCAAGCTCTAACCCTGTAGGGTCTGGGAGTCCTAGTTTATCCCCAAGCTCTAACCCTGTAGGGTCTAGGAGTAGTATATCACCAAGCTCTAACCCTGTAGGGTCTGGGAGTCCTAGTTTATCCCCAAGCTCTAACCATATAGGGTCTGGGAGTAGTTTATCCCCAAGCTCTAACCCTGTAGGGTCTGGGAGTCCTAGTTTATCCCCAAGCTCTAACCCTGTAGGGTCTGGGAGTCCTAGTTTATCCCCAAGCTCTAACCCTGTAGGGTCTGGGAGTAGTTTATCACCAAGCTCTAACCCTGTAGGGTCTGGGAGTCCTAGTTTATCCCCAAGCTCTAACCCTGTAGGGTCTAGGAGTAGTTTATCCCCAAGCTCTAACCCTGTAGGGTCTGGGAGTAGTTTATCCCCAAGCTCTAACCCTGTAGGGTCTAGGAGTAGTTTATCACCAAGCTCTAACCATATAGGGTCTAGGAGTAGTATATCACCAAGCTCTAACCCTGTAGGGTCTAGGAGTAGTTTATCCCCAAGCTCTAACCCTGTAGGGTCTAGGAGTAGTTTACCCCCAAGCTCTAACCCTGTATGGTCTAGGAGTAGTGTATCCCCAAGCTCTAACCCTGTAGGGTCTAGGAGTAGTTTACCCCCAAGCTCTAACCCTGTATGGTCTAGGAGTAGTGTATCCCCAAGCTCTAACCCTGTAGGGTCTAGGAGTAGTTTACCCCCAAGCTCTAACCCTGTAGGGTCTAGGAGTATTTTATCCCCAAGCTCTAACCCTGTAGGGTCTAGGAGTAGTTTACCCCCAAGCTCTAATCCTGTATGGTCTAGGAGTAGTGTTTCCCCAAGCTCTAACCCTGTATGGTCTAGGAGTAGTGTATCCCCAAGCTCTAACCATATAGGGTCTGGGAGTAGTTTATCCCCAAACCAATGTCTATGTTAGATTTCTTTCCCACACGTGACATACAGTATGATATTCAGAATAGGGGTCACTCCTTGATAGAGAGCCCTTCTCCTGCTTGTGGGCTTTAGGTGCTTAAGTTACAATATTAAGGAAACACAACTGTGATGACATCATAAACCCCTATAGTCAACAGTCTACCAAGGAAACACAACTGTGATGACATCATAAACCCCTATAGTCAACAGTCTACCAAGCAAACACAACTGTGATGACATCATAAACCCCTATAGTCAACAGTCTACCAAGGAAACACAACTGTGATGACATCATAAACCCCTATAGTCAACAGTCTACCAAGGAAACACAACTGTGATGACATCATAAACCCCTATAGTCAACAGTCTACCAAGCAAACACAACTGTGATGACATCATAAACCCCTATAGTCAACAGTCTACCAAGCAAACACAACTGTGATGACATCATAAACCCCTATAGTCAACAGTCTACCAAGGAAACACAACTGTGATGACATCATAAACCCCTATAGTCAACAGTCTACCAAGCAAACACAACTGTGATGACATCATAAACCCCTATAGTCAACAGTCTACCAAGGAAACACAACTGTGATGACATCATAAACCCCTATAGTCAGTCTACCAAGGAAACACAACTGTGATGACATCATAAACCCCTATAGTCAACAGTCTACCAAGCAAACACAACTGTGATGACATCATAAACCCCTATAGTCAACAGTCTACCAAGGAAACACAACTGTGATGACATCATAAACCCCTATAGTCAACAGTCTACCAAGCAAACACAACTGTGATGACATCATAAACCCCTATAGTCAACAGTCTACCAAGGAAACACAACTGTGATGACATCATAAACCCCTATAGTCAACAGTCTACCAAGCAAACACAACTGTGATGACATCATAAATCCCTAGTCAACAGTCTACCAAGGAAACACAACTGTGATGACATCATAAACCCCTATAGTCAATAGTCTACCAAGCAAACAACAGTGATGACATCATAAACCCCTATAGTCAACAGTATACCAAGGAAACACAACTGTGATGACATCATAAACCCCTATAGTCAACAGTCTACCAAGGAAACACAACTGTGATGACATCATAAACCCCTATAGTCAACAGTCTACCAAGGAAACACAACTGTGATGACATCATAAACCCCTATAGTCAACAGTCTACCAAGCAAACACAACTGTGATGACATCATAAACCCCTATAGTCAACAGTCTACCAAGGAAACACAACTGTGATGACATCATAAACCCCTATAGTCAACAGTCTACCAAGCAAACACAACTGTGATGACATCATAAACCCCTATAGTCAACAGTCTACCAAGGAAACACAACTGTGATGACATCATAAACCCCTATAGTCAACAGTCTACCAAGCAAACACAACTGTGATGACATCATAAATCCCTAGTCAACAGTCTACCAAGGAAACACAACTGTGATGACATCATAAACCCCTATAGTCAATAGTCTACCAAGCAAACAACAGTGATGACATCATAAACCCCTATAGTCAACAGTCTACCAAGGAAACACAACTGTGATGACATCATAAACCCCTATAGTCAACAGTCTACCAAGGAAACACAACTGTGATGACATCATAAACCCCTATAGTCAATAGTCTACCAAGCAAACAACAGTGATGACATCATAAACCCCTATAGTCAACAGTCTACCAAGCAAACACAACTGTGATGACATCATAAACCCTATAGTCAACAGTCTACCAAGGAAACACAACTGTGATGACATCATAAACCCCTATAGTCAACAGTCTACCAAGGAAACACAACTGTGATGACATCATAAACCCCTATAGTCAGTCTACCAAGGAAACACAACTGTGATGACATCATAAACCCCTATAGTCAATAGTCTACCAAGCAAACAACAGTGATGACATCATAAACCCCTATAGTCAACAGTATACCAAGGAAACACAACTGTGATGACATCATAAACCCCTATAGTCAACAGTCTACCAAGGAAACACAACTGTGATGACATCATAAACCCCTATAGTCAACAGTCTACCAAGGAAACACAACCGTTGATGACATCATAAACCCCTATAGTCAACAGTCTACCAAGCAAACACAACTGTGATGACATCATAAACCCCTATAGTCAACAGTCTACCAAGGAAACACAACTGTGATGACATCATAAACCCCTATAGTCAACAGTCTACCAAGCAAACACAACTGTGATGACATCATAAACCCCTATAGTCAACAGTCTACCAAGGAAACACAACTGTGATGACATCATAAACCCCTATAGTCAACAGTCTACCAAGCAAACACAACTGTGATGACATCATAAATCCCTAGTCAACAGTCTACCAAGGAAACACAACTGTGATGACATCATAAACCCCTATAGTCAATAGTCTACCAAGGAAACACAACTGTGATGACATCATAAACCCCTATAGTCAACAGTCTACCAAGGAAACACAACTGTGATGACATCATAAACCCCTATAGTCAATAGTCTACCAAGCAAACAACAGTGATGACATCATAAACCCCTATAGTCAACAGTCTACCAAGCAAACACAACTGTGATGACATCATAAACCCCTATAGTCAACAGTCTACCAAGGAAACACAACTGTGATGACATCATAAACCCCTATAGTCAACAGTCTACCAAGCAAACACAACTGTGATGACATCATAAATCCCTAGTCAACAGTCTACCAAGGAAACACAACTGTGATGACATCATAAACCCCTATAGTCAATAGTCTACCAAGGAAACACAACTGTGATGACATCATAAACCCCTATAGTCAACAGTCTACCAAGGAAACACAACTGTGATGACATCATAAACCCCTATAGTCAATAGTCTACCAAGCAAACAACAGTGATGACATCATAAACCCCTATAGTCAACAGTCTACCAAGCAAACACAACTGTGATGACATCATAAACCCTATAGTCAACAGTCTACCAAGGAAACACAACTGTGATGACATCATAAACCCCTATAGTCAACAGTCTACCAAGGAAACACAACTGTGATGACATCATAAACCCCTATAGTCAGTCTACCAAGGAAACACAACTGTGATGACATCATAAACCCCTATAGTCAGTCTATCAACAATACCTCTGTATTACAGACCACTGATCACAACAGGAACTTGCCAGTGGATAAATACATGCCCTTAACAATAAATAAGAGATAAGAAATAATACATAATAAATCGTGAATACATTACAAATAATAAAACAGTCCCTGGACAATATCTGATTCTGACCATCGTTTTATTTTGAGCCAGTTGAATAACGGTCAAGTTGGCCTCAAACGCGAAAACCCAAATCCCTCAAGATGCGTCCTAAATGGCACCATATGTAGTGCACTGCGTTCGGGAATAGGGTGCCGTTTGGGACGCAGTCGCCGTAATAATCATCAATGGAAATGTAACTCCTCAGCCAAAAGGGGCCTTTTTCCTCTAAAACCCCACAATATGGCACTAGGCCCAGACCCCGACGTAGAGTTCAGCTATTCTTAGGATATTGTAATACTAATATTAACAACGTTCTCACTGTAAATAAAAGATTTAGCCAAATGTCACAGTCTACAAAGACACAAAAACATAGAGGACCATAGAGAACCATAGGGGTCCATAGAGGATCATAGGGGTCCATAGAGGACCATAGAGGACCATAGGGGTCCATAGAGGACCATAGAGGACCATAGAGAACCATAGAGGTCCATAGGGGTCCATAGAGGACCATAGAGGACCATAGAGGACCATAGAGGACCATAGAGAACCATAGGGGACCATAGAGGTCCATAGAGGACCATAGAGGTCCATAGAGGATCATAGAGGTCCATAGAGGATCATAGGGGCCCATAGAGGATCATAGAGGCCCATAGAGGCCCATAGAGGATCATAGAGGTCCATAGAGGACCATAGAGGTCCATAGAGGATCATAGAGGTCCATAGAGGACCATAGAGGACCATAGAGGATCATAGAGTTCCATAGCATGCCTCTTTCACAGATTCACAGACATTGTCCAGACAAAGTTTATTAGTTTCCTATTCTATACCCTGTCCAGACATATTGTATTAGTTTCAAATCAAATTGTATTTGTCACATACACATGGTTAGCAGATGTTAATGCAAGTGTAGCGAAATGCTTGTGCTTCTTGTTCCGACAGTGCAGTAATATCTAACAAGTAATCTAACAATTCCCCAACAACTACCTAATACACACAAATCTAAAGGGGTGAATGAGAATATGTACATGTAAGTATACGGATGAGCATAAAATACAGTATATACATGTGATATGAGTAATGCAAGATATGTAAACATTATTAAAGTGCCATTATTTAGAGTGGCATTGTATAAAGTGACAAGTGATCCATTTACTAAAGTGGGCAGTGATTGGGTCTCAATGTAGGCAGCAGCCTCTCTGTGCTAGTGATGGCTGTTTAGCAGTCTGATGGCCTTGAGATAGAAGCTTTTTTTCAGTTTTTTGGTCCCAGCTTTGATGCACCTGTACTGACCTCGCCTTCTGGGTGGTAGTGGTGTGAACAGGCAGTGGCTCAGGTGGTTGATGTCCTCAATGATCCTTTTGGCCTTCCTGTGACATTGGGTGCTGTAGGTGTCATGGAGGGCAGGTAGTTTGCCCCCGGTGATGCGTTGCGGTTGAGGCAGGTGCAGTTGCCGTACCAGGCTTTGATGCAGCCCGACAGGATGCTCTCGATTGTGCATCTGTAAAAGCTTGTCAGGGTTTTGGGTGACAAGCCAAATTTCTTCAGCCTCCTGAGATTGAAGAGGGACTGTTGCGCCTTCTTAACCACACTGTCTGTGTGGGTGGACCAATTCAGTTTGTCTGTGATGTGTACACCGAGGAACTTAAAACCTTCCACCTTCTCCACTGCGGTCTCGTCGATGTGGATAGGGCAGGTGCTCCCTCTGCTGGTTCCTGAAGTCCACGATCATCTCCTTTGTTTTGTTGACATTGAGTGAGAGTTTTTTTTCCTGACACCACACTCAGAGGGCCCTCACCTCCTCCCTATAGGCTGTCTCGTCATTGTTGGTAATCAAGCCCACTAATGTTGTGTTGTCTGTAAACTTGATGATTGAGTTGGAGGCATGCATGGCCACCCAGTCGTGGGTGAACAGGGAGTACAAGAGGGGGCTGAGCATGCACCCTTGTGAGGCCCCAATGTTGAGGGTCAGGGAAGTAGAGATGTTGTTTCCTACCTTCACCACCTGGGGGCGGCCCGTCAGAAAGTCCAGGATCTAATTGCACACGGTTGGGTTGAGACCCTGGGCCTCTAGCTTTATGATGAGCTTGGAGGGTACTATGGGGTTGAATGCTGAGCTGTAGTCAATGAACATCATTCTTACATAGGTATTCCTCTTGTCCAGATGGGTTAGGGCAGTGAGCAGTGGGATGGTGATTGCGTCGTCTGTGGACCTATTAGGGAGGTAAGCAAACTGAAGTGGGTCTAGGATGGCCGGTAAGGTAGAGGTGATATGATCCTTGACTAGTCTCTCAAAGCACTTCATGATGACAGAAGTGAGTGCTACGGGGTGGTAGTCATTTAATTCAGTTATCTTTTCCTTCTTGGGTACAGGAACAATGGCAGCCATCTTGAAGCATGTGGGAACAACAGACTGGGATAAGGAGCGATTGAATATGTCCGTAAACACACCAGCCAGCTGGTCTGCCTATGCTCTGAGGACGTGGCTAGGGATGCCGTCTAGACCAGCAGCCTTGCAAGGGTTAACATGTTTAAACGTTTTACTCACGTCAGCCACGGCGAAGGAGGGGGGGGGGGGTGCAGTCCTTGTTAGTGGGCCGCGGCGGTGGCACTGTATTATCCTCAAAGCAAAGGTGTTTAGTTTGTCTGGAAGCATGACGTCAGTGTCTGTGACGTGGTTGGTTTTCTTTTTGTAGTCCGTGATTTCCTGTAGACCCTGCCACATACGTCTAGTGTCTGAGCCGTTGAATTGCAACTCCACCTTGTCCCTGTACTGGCAATTCGCTTGTTTGATTGCCTTGCAGAGGGAATAGCTACACTGTTTATATTCAGTCATATTCCCAGACCTAATTCTATGGTTAAATGTGGTGGATCGCGCTTTCAGTTTTGCACGAATGCCGCCTTCCGTTCATGGTTTCTGGTTAGGGTAGGTTTTAATAGTCACAGTGGGTACATCATCTCCAATGCACTTCTTTATAGACACAATCACAGAATCAGCGTATAGGTCGACGTTGTTCTCTGAGGCTGACAGAAACATTTTCCAGTCCGCGTGATCAAAACAATCTTGAAGCGTGGCTTCCGATTGGTCGGACCAGCGTTGAATGGTTCTCGTTACTGGTACATCCTGTTTGGGTTTCTGCCTATAAGACGGTAGGAGCAAGATGGCGTTGTGGTCGGATTTGCCGAAGGGAGGGCGGGGGATGTCTTTTTATGCATCACGGAGGTTTGAGTAGCAGTGGTGGAGGGTATTGTTCATGCGCGTAGCGCAATCGATATGCTGGTAGAATTTAGGTAGCCATTTGTTCTCAAATGTGCTTTGTTAAAATCTCCAGCTACAATAAATACAGCCTCAGGATGTATGGTTTCCAGTTTGCGTATAGTCCAGTGAAATTCCTTGATGGCCATCTTGGTGTCTGCTTGAGGGGGAATGTACACAACTGTGACTATAACTGACGAGAATTCTCTTGGTAGGTAAAATTTGATTGTAAAGAATTCTAGGTTGGGTGAGCAGACGGATTTGAGTTCCTGTATGTTGTTATGATTACACCATAAGTCGTTAATCATACAGCATACACCCCCGCCCTTCCTCTTCCCAGAGAGGTGTTTATCTCTGTCGGCGCGATGCATGGAGAAGCCCGGTGGCTGAACTGATTCCGACAACATATCCCGAGCCATGTTTCCGTGAAACGGAGAATGTTACAATCTCTGATGTCTCTCTGGAAGGCAATCGTTGCTCGAATTTCGTCTACCTTGTTGTCAAGACACTGGACATTGGCGAGTAGTATACCCGGGAGCGGTGGGCGATATGCACTTCTACGGAGTCTGACCAGGTGGCCGCTCCGTCTGCCCCTTCTGCATCGCCGATGTTTTGGGTCGACTACTGGAATTAGATCCATTGTCCTGGGTGGTGGTCCGAACAGAGGATCCGCTTCGGGAAAGTTGTATTCCTGGTCGTAATGTTGGTAAGTTGACGTTGCTTTCCTGGCGTAACAATGTTAGAAATAATACATTAAAAAATAAAAAATACTGCATAGTTTCCTAAGAACTCGAAGCGAGGCGGCCATCTCTGTTAGCGTCATCTATATCAACTCAGCAAAAAAAAAGAAACAGCCCTTTTTCAAGCACCTTGTCTTTCAAAGATAATTCGTAAAAATCCAAATAACTACACAGATCTTCATTGTAAAGGATTTAAACACTGTTTCCCATGCTTGTTCAATGAACCATAAACAATTAATGAACATGCACCTGTGGAACGGTCGTTAAGACACTAACAGCTTAAAGACAGTAGGCAAAAAAGGTCACAGTTATGAAAACTTAAGACACTAAAGAGGCCTATCTACTGACTCTGAAAAACACCAAAAGAAAGTTGCCCAGGGTCCCTGCTCATCTGCGTGAACGTGCCTTAGGTATGCTGCAAGGAGGCATGAGGACTGCAGATGTGGCCAGGGCAATAAATTGCAATGTCCGTAATGAGAGACGCCTAAGACAGCGCTACAGGGTGACAGGACGGACAGCTGATCGTCCTCGCAGTGGCAGACCACGTGTAACAACACCTGCCCCGGATTGATACATCTGAACATCACACCTGCGGGACAGGTACAGGATGGCAACAACAACTGCCCAAGTTACACCAGGAACGCACAAAACCGCCATCAGTATTCAGACTGTCCGCAATAGGTTGAGAGAGGCTGGACTGAGGGCTTGTAGGCCTGTTGTAAGGCAGGTCCTCACCAGACATCACCGGCAACAACGTCGCCTATGGGCACAAACCCCCCGTCTATGGACCAGACAGGACTGGCAAAAAGTGTTCTTCACTGACGAGTCGCGGTTTTGTCTCACCAGGGGTGATGGTCTGATTTGCGTTTATCGTCGAAGGAATGAGCGTTACACCGAGGCCTGTACTCTGGAGCGGGATCGATTTGGAGGTGGAGGGTCCGTCATGGTCTGGGGCGGTGTGTAACAGCATAATCTGACTGAGCAGGCAATCTCAATGCTGTGTATTACTCCTCCCTCATGTGGTACACTTCCTGCAGGCTCATCCTGACATGACCCTCCAGCATGACAATGCTACCAGACATACTGCTCGTTCTGTGCGTAATTTCCTGCAAGACAGGAATGTCAGTGTTCTGCCATGGCCAGCGAAGTGCCCGGATCTCAATTCCATTGAGCACGTCTGGGACCTGTTGGATCGGAGGGTGAGGGCTAGGGCCCATTCCCCACAGAAATGTCCGGGAACTTACAGGTGCCTTGTTGGAAGAGTGGGGTAACATCTCACAGCAAGAACTGGCAAATCTGGTGCAGTCAATGACGAGGAGTGGCCACACCAGATACTGACTGTTACTTTTGATTTTGACCCCCCCCTTTGTTCAGGGACACATTATTCCATTTCCGGTAGTCACATGTCTGTGGAACTTGTTCAGTTTATGTCTCAGTTGTTGAATCTTTTTATGTTCATACAAATATTTACACATGTTAAGTTTGCTGAAAATAAACACAGTTGACAGAGAGAGGACGTTTCTTTGTTTCTATACACTGTCCAGACATAGTATATTAGGTTCCCATTGTATACCCTCCTATGACAACAATGTTTACCTGGGCCTAGCAAAGACAGCAAAGCTTATGTCTGACAGCTGATGCCATGTCACAATAAGTGAAGTGATATATGATCCATTCCTAAAGAGCTCTTAGTGAAAACAACATATTTGACATAGTTCCCTGAGTCACTGGATCAGTAACAACATGTTGTGACATAGTTCCCTGAGTCACTGGATCAGTAACAACATGTTGTGACATAGTTCCCTGAGTCACTGGATCAGTAACAACATGTTGTGACATAGTTCCCTGAGTCACTGGATCAGTAACAACATGTTGTGACATAGTTCCCTCAGACACTGGATCAGTAACAACATGTTGTGACATAGTTCCCTCAGACACTGGATCAGTAACAACATGTTGTGACATAGTTCCCTCAGAACACTGGATCAGTAACAACACAGTTGATAAACAGGGGCTGCGTCCCAAACAGCGCCCTATTCCCCATTGGGCTCTAGTCAGATGTAGTGCACTATACTGTATAGGTATTAGGGTGCTATTTGGGACACCGATTTTTGACATGTTGTAATAAACTCTGATCAACTGAACTAAGTCAGTGAGTAAAATCCCTCCTCCCTTTGTCTCTCCCATTCCCAACATGTGTCTGATCTCCACTGTAGCTTATGACAGAGGGCGAGGAGAGAGAGAGAGATCGTCCTTATAAATGAAGCAGCTGTTTAGCAGCTAAATAAAGCTGTGAAACGTGCAGGAAACTCTCTCCTCTCCTGGCTGGGTAGTGTGGACGTCTCTCACCTAACAGCTGTTTACATTTCCACTAGTGACGAGAGCTCTGCTCCTCTCTACCAGTGTCAGCTACAACAAGCCTGCAGCACACGTCCGGAACATCTCAGATAGCAGCATGTGTGTTTGTGTGGTAACAGGCATCTTCCAGTATGTAGCTCTAAAGTACCTGAAGGTTGGTCTGTTGTTGTGAGCAATGTGCTGAAACGATGGAGGTATTTAATACACCACCAAAACATTGTAGTGACGCCAGTAAAAGTAATGTGAGCCATATTGAGAGAGAGAATATAACTCATATTTATGTTTATTTATTTTCCCTTTTGTACTTTAACTATTTGCACATTGTTACAATACTGTACATATACATAATATTCCTCTGGAAATTGTAGGTGTTATGTTTACTGTTCATTATGATTGGTTATTTCACTTTTGTTTATTATCACACACACACACACACACACACACACACACACACACACACACACACACACACACACACACACACACACACACACACACACACACACACACACACACACACACACACAGACCTCACACACACACACACAGACCTCACACACACACACACACACATACCACACACAGACCTCACACACACAGACCTCACACACACACACACACATACCTCACACACACACACACAGACCACACATACCTCACACACACACACAGACCTCACACACACACACACACATACCTCACACACACACACACAGACCACACATACACACATACCTCACAGACACACAAACCTTACACACACAGAGACCACACACACAGACCTCACACACACAGAGACCACACACACACAGACCACACACACACAGACCAAACACACACAGACCACACACAGGTCACACAGACCACACACACCTCACACACACTACACACACACACGGACCACACACACACACACACACACACAGACCACACACACACAGACCACAGACACAGACAGATCACACACAGACAGACCACACTACACACACATACAGACCACACACAGACCACACACACACACAGACTACACACTGACCACACACTACACACACACAGACTACACACACACAGACACACACACACAGATTACACACACAGACTACACACACACAGGATCTCACAGTGACATTCCGTTCCTTTCTCAATGTCTTCCATGTGACTGACCATCAGTAACTCCCCCTTACCAAATACTGCAGCTATGAGTACTGAGACTGACAAACCCGTCTATGTTACAACCACACTTAACATCACAACTAACCTTGATTTGAGTTACTCCCCAAGCTAATGTCTACCTAGGCTCACTGGTAGTGACTTGGTTAATCAAGGCTTTAGCTCAGTGGGCTCACACAGTCTTATAGCAGGGTCGGTGTAGTGGTACTCACTGGTAGTGACTTGGTTAATCAAGGCTTTAGCTCAGTGGGCTCACACGGTCTTATAGCAGGGTCGGTGTAATGGTACTCACTGGTAGTGACTTGGTTAATCAAGGCTTTAGCTCAGCGGGCTCACACGGTCTTATAGCAAGGTTGGTGTAGTGGTACTCACTGGTAGTGACTTGGTTAATCAAGGCTTTAGCTCAGCGGGCTCACACAGTCTTATAGCAGGGTCGGTGTAGTGGTACTCACTGGTAGTGACTTGGTTAATCAAGGCTTTAGCTCAGCGGGCTCACACAGTCTTATAGCAGGGTCGGTGTAGTGGTACTCACTGGTAGTGACTTCTTTGATCATCTGGGCAGAGGAGTGACAGCCCGTAACAATGTGCCTGGTCCACAGTGAAAGGTCCTGACAGGTCTCAGCTCTGAACAGGTGGGCCTCGATGCCCAGTCTGGTTCCCGTACGTGTGGCGAAGGACAGCTCCACGCCCGGCTGGGGAGAGCCTCGGTCGGGACCAGAGTGCACCAGCCTACAGACAGACACACATTCTGTTGTATTCTAAGTGCCTGCTGTTGAGAGAGACTAGCTAGTCAGGGCTGTAACCATATAACCCTCTTCACATCAAGGACATAAAGGTGTAATGATTGATAACATTATAAATAGCAACAGAGTTATTGGCTGTGTTCAGTAATGGAAACATGTTGTGGACCTGTCCTCCAGTGCCACCTCATCTTTCATGTGTGTACTGCACCATGAGGCCAATAGAGGGTAGATGTGTTCTGCACCATGAGGCCAATAGAGTTTAGATGTGTTCTGATTAATGCTTGGCCAATAGAGGGTACATGTGTTCTGATTATTTCTGTGTCAATAGAGGGTACGTGTGTTCTGATTATTGCTTGGCCAATAGAGGGTACGTGTGTTCTGATTATTGCTTGGCCAATAGAGGGTACATGGGTTCTGATTATTGCTTGGCCAATAGAGGGTACGTGGGTTCTGATTATTGCTTGGCCAATAGAGGGTACGTGGGTTCTGATTATTGCTTGGCCAATAGAGGGTACGTGTGTTCTGATTATTGCTTGGCCAATAGAGGGTACGTGTGTTCTGATTATTGCTTGGCCAATAGAGGGTACGTGGGTTCTGATTATTGCTTGGCCAATAGAGGGTACGTGTGTTCTGATTATTGCTGTGCCAATAGAGGGTACGTGGGTTCTGATTATTGCTTGGCCAATAGAGGGTACGTGTGTTCTGATTATTGCTTGGCCAATAGAGGGTACGTGGGTTCTGATTATTGCTGTGCCAATAGAGGGTACGTGTGTTTGGAGTGGCTGAGGGTTATCATGTGGTCATGGTTGGGTTGTTCAGGGTGGATGCTACTAACCATGTGGCTAAGATAAGATAACTGTGTTTTGCTATTTGACTAGCAGGAAGACGGTGTCTTTTGCTTACTGTGTGGATAGCAGCAGTTATTTCTCTTGTGGCTAGTAGAGTGAGGGTGTGTGTAGCGTACCGTGTAGCTAACAGTGGGTATGTGTGTGCAGGGCTGTGCCAGGAAGCCTTCATGCGTGGAAGGCTGTGATAGAGGAGCAGGTCTTTCTCTGTCACCATCACCAGCACTGGCTTCCACTGCTTCTTCTCATTCTCTGTCTGGAAGAAAACACACCACACAGTGTTAGAATACTCTCTGTCTAGAAGAAAACACACCACACAGTGTTAGAATACTCTCTGTCTAGGAGAAAACACACCACACAGTGTTAGAATACTCTCTGTCTAGGAGAAAACACACCACACCACACCGTGTTAGAATACTCTCTGTCTGGGAGAAAACACACCACACCGTGTTAGAATACTCTCTGTCTAGGAGAAAACACACCACACCATGTTAGAATACTCTCTGTCTGGGAGAAAACACACCACACCATGTTAGAATACTCTCTGTCTAGGAGAAAACACACCGTGTTAGAATACTCTCTGTCTAGGAGAAAACACACCACACAGTGTTAGAATACTCTCTGTCTGGGAGAAAACACACCACACAGTGTTAGAATACTCTCTGTCTAGGAGAAAACACACCACACCATGTTAGAATACTCTCTGTCTGGGAGAAAACACACCACACCATGTTAGAATACTCTCTGTCTAGGAGAAAACACACTGTGTTAGAATACTCTCTGTCTAGGAGAAAACACACCGTGTTAGATTACTCTCTGTCTAGGAGAAAACACACCGTGTTAGAATACTCTCTGTCTAGGAGAAAACACACCGTGTTAGAATACTCTCTGTCTAGGAGAAAACACACCACACCGTGTTAGAATACTCTCTGTCTAGGAGAAAACACACCACACCGTGTTAGAATACTCTCTGTCTAGGAGAAAACACACCACACAGTGTTAGAATACTCTCTGTCTAGGAGAAAACACACCACACCATGTTAGAATACTCTCTGTCTAGGAGAAAACACACCACACAGTGTTAGAATACTCTCTGTCTAGGAGAAAACACACCACACCATGTTAGAATACTCTCTGTCTAGGAGAAAACACACCACACCGTGTTAGAATACTCTCTGTCTAGGAGAAAACACACCACACCGTGTTAGAATACTCTCTGTCTAGGAGAAAACACACCACACCGTGTTAGAATACTCTCTGTCTAGGAGAAAACACACCACACCGTGTTAGAATACTCTCTGTCTAGGAGAAAACACACCACACCGTGTTAGAATACTCTCTGTCTAGGAGAAAACACAGCACACCGTGTTAGAATACTCTCTGTCTAGGAGAAAACACACCACACCGTGTTAGAATACTCTCTGTCTAGGAGAAAACACACCACACCGTGTTAGAATACTCTCTGTCTAGGAGAAAACACACCACACCATGTTAGAATACTCTCTGTCTGGGAGGAAACACACCACACAGACCATGTTAGAATACTCTCTGTCTAGGAGAAAACACACCACACCATGTTAGAATACTCTCTGTCTAGGAGAAAACACACCACACCGTGTTAGAATACTCTCTGTCTAGGAGAAAACACACCACACCGTGTTAGAATACTCTCTGTCTAGGAGAAAACACACCACACCGTGTTAGAATACTCTCTGTCTGGGAGAAAACACACCACACCGTGTTAGAATACTCTCTGTCTGGGAGAAAACACACCACACCATGTTAGAATACTCTCTGTCTAGGAGAAAACACACCACACCATGTTAGAATACTCTCTGTCTAGGAGAAAACACACCACACCGTGTTAGAATACTCTCTGTCTAGGAGAAAACACAGCACACCGTGTTAGAATACTCTCTGTCTAGGAGAAAACACACCACACCGTGTTAGAATACTCTCTGTCTAGGAGAAAACACACCACACCGTGTTAGAATACTCTCTGTCTAGGAGAAAACACACCACACCGTGTTAGAATACTCTCTGTCTAGGAGAAAACACACCACACCGTGTTAGAATACTCTCTGTCTAGGAGAAAACACACCACACCATGTTAGAATACTCTCTGTCTAGGAGAAAACACACCACACCGTGTTAGAATACTCTCTGTCTAGGAGAAAACACACCACACCGTGTTAGAATACTCTCTGTCTAGGAGAAAACACAGCACACCGTGTTAGAATACTCTCTGTCTAGGAGAAAACACACCACACACAGTGACGGGCTGCTGCTGTCATTTGCATGGGGGTTACTGGTGCAATGGAGGGAATGTTATGGACTAGAAAATACAATTTAGCAAGAGTGATAAGCACATAAAACTAACATCAAAGACACAACCTTGAACGTCTTCAGCATTTTTCTCTATGTAACTGAGTCTTAGTAACAAAATCTTGGTTATTTTTCACAGGAAGGCACTTTATACAGTTTATTTATCTTGGCCTGTAGATAAACTCTCAACTCCCAGACACCCAATACAACACCGGCTTCCATAACATTATACAGCATAACCATCCTCATTATGAAAGGTACAGCACCATCCTCATTATGAACACCTAGTTACAGCACCATCCTCATTATGAACACCTAGTTACAGCACCATCCTCATTATGAAAGGTACAGCACCATCCTCATTATGAAAGGTACAGCACCATCCTCATTATGAAAGGTACAGCACCATCCTCATTATGAAAGGTACAGCACCATCCTCATTATGAACACCTAGTTACAGCACAATCCTCATTATGAAAGGTACATCACAATCCTCATTATGAACACCTAGTTACAGCACGATCCTCATTATGAACACCTAGTTACAGCACAATCCTCATTATGAACACCTAGTTACAGCACAATCCTCATTATGAACACCTAGTTACAGCACAATCCTCATTATGAACACCTAGTTACAGCACAATCCTCATTATGAACACCTAGTTACAGCACAATCCTCATTATGAACACCTAGTTACAGCACAATCCTCATTATGAACACCTAGTTACAGCACAATCCTCATTATGAACACCTAGTTACAGCACAATCCTCATTATGAACACCTAGTTACAGCACAATCCTCATTATGAACACCTAGTTACAGCACGATCCTCATTATGAACACCTAGTTACAGCACAATCCTCATTATAAAAGTTACAGCACAATCCTCATTATAAAAGCTTAGTTACAGCAGAATCCTCATTATAAAAGCTTAGTTACAGCAGAATCCTCATTATAAAAGCTTAGTTACAGCAGAATCCTCATTATGAAAGTTACAGCACAATCCTCATTATAAAAGCTTAGTTACAGCAGAATCCTCATTATAAAAGCTTAGTTACAGCAGAATCCTCATTATAAAAGCTTAGTTACAGCAGAATCCTCATTATAAAAGCTTAGTTACAGCAGAATCCTCATTATAAAAGCTTAGTTACAGCAGAATCCTCATTATGAAAGTTACAGCACAATCCTCATAACCATAAGCTTCTTGTCTCACTATGAGGTCCTCAGCTAGTTGTGAGAGCATGTGATTCTGGTGGCCATAGGTCAATCCTATAACATTACCAACACATGTTGCCAGGTAACCATATTAAAACACCATATACAGGCTCACAAACGTCGCTCTAACTAAAGCCTACACAACCACATAGTTAGTGTGTAACAATCATTCAATTTAAAACGCTGCCACAGTATAATTGCCTATAGTATGAGAGTGAATATAAAGTCTGTGGTTAAAAACCAGGCTCAGGACAGTTGCACAGAGCAACTTCAACAAGGCTGTAAAACAAGGATCCTCTCCTCTCCTCTCCCCTCCCCTCCTCTCCTCTCCTCTCCTCTCCTCTCCTTTCCTCTCCTCTCCATCACACAGCTAAGTAGAGACTGACTCCAGCCTGTAGTGTGTTGACCATCACACAGCTAAGTAGAGACTGACTCCAGCCTGTAGTGTGTTGACCATCACACAGCTAAGTAGAGACTGACTCCAGTCTGTAGTGTGTTGATCATCCCACAGCTAAGTAGAGACTGACTCCATTCTGTAGTGTGTTGACCATCAGACAGCTAAGTAGAGACTCAGAGTCCAGCCTGTAGTGTGCTGACCATCACACAGCTAAGTAGAGACTGACTCCAGCCTGTAGTGTGCTGACCATCACACAGCTAAGTAGAGACTGACTCCAGTCTGTAGTGTGTTGACCATCACACAGCTAAGTAGAGACTCAGACTCCTGAGTCTGTAGTGTGTTGACCATCACACAGCTAAGTAGAGACTCAGACTCCTGAGTCTGTAGTGTGTTGACCATCACACAGCTAAGTAGAGACTCAGACTCCTGAGTCTGTAGTGTGCTGACCATCACACAGCTAAGTAGAGACTGACTCCAGCCTGTAGTGTGCTGACCATCACACAGCTAAGTAGAGACTGACTCCAGTCTGTAGTGTGTTGACCATCACACAGCTAAGTAGAGACTCAGACTCCTGAGTCTGTAGTGTGTTGACCATCACACAGCTAAGTAGAGACTCAGACTCCTGAGTCTGTAGTGTGTTGACCATCACACAGCTAAGTAGAGACTCAGACTCCTGAGTCTGTAGTGTGTTGACCATCACACAGCTAAGTAGAGACTCAGACTCCTGAGTCTGTAGTGTGTTGACCATCACACAGCTAAGTAGAGACTGACTCCAGTCTGTAGTGTGTTGACCATCACACAGCTAAGTAGAGACTCAGACTCCTGAGTCTGTAGTGTGTTGACCATCACACAGCTAAGTAGAGACTGACTCCAGTCTGTAGTGTGTTGACCATCACACAGCTAAGTAGAGACTCAGACTCCTGAGTCTGTAGTGTGTTGACCATCACACAGCTAAGTAGAGACTGACTCCAGTCTGTAGTGTGTTGACCATCACACAGCTAAGTAGAGACTCAGACTCCTGAGTGTGTCAGATTGATGTTGTGCAAAGGAACATGGGACGGCAGGCGAAGCCTAGGCAGACCACTCCACTCCACACACGCTGAAAGGCTTTAGGCCCTTATAATTATTCACAGACTGCAGAAACTGCATCCCAAATGGCACCATATTCCCTATATAGTGCACTAGGCATTTGTGACTCACAATGGGGCAGGCAGGCAGTAATACAAGAGGAACTCATTAAGAAGCCTGGAGAGCATCCTCTGGCTTGGCTTGGCAGACTGACTGACTGACTGACTGACTGGCTGACTGACTGGCTGACTGACTGGCTGACTGGTTGACTGACTGCCCAAAGTACAGGGCTATAGTCTACTCAGTATTAGCCGTCTCGCTCTCTCTCTGCCAGGCAGGCCCTGACTAATAAGAGAGTGATGAAAGAGGATTTAGAGGAGGACGAGGAAGGGGGGGAAAACCTGGAGTCAGGCAGGGAAAAGTCACCTGGGATCAATAGGTGCTGTACTGTATAGAAGGAACACTACAAAGCCCCCATCCGGGCTTCTTCTGTTGGAAACTACTGCATCATCTATACTGGTTCCAAGAATGCTTGGCTCACCATCGTATAACTGCCTCACAAACATCACATATGAGCTATTATCAGAAGGTGGGCTGTGAAGGTATATTATAGGTCTGATTCACAAACATCACATATGAGCTATAATCAGAAGGTGGGCTGTGAAGGTATATTATAGGTCTGATTCACAAACATCACATATGAGTTATTATCAGAAGGTGGGCTGTAAAGGTATATTATAGGTCTGATTCACAGACATCACATATGAGTTATTATCAGAAGGTGGTCTGTGAAGGTATATTATAGGTCTGATTCACAGACATCACATATGAGTTATTATCAGAAGGTGGGCTGTGAAGGTATATTATAGGTCTGATTCACAAACATCACATATGAGTTATTATCAGAAGATGGGCTGTGAAGGTATATTATAGGTCTGATTCACAGACATCACATATGAGTTATTATCAGAAGGTGGGCTGTGAAGGTATATTATAGGTCTGATTCACAGACATCACATATGAGTTATTATCAGAAGGTGGGCTGTGAAGGTATATTATAGGTCTGATTCACAGACATCACATATGAGTTATTATCAGAAGGTGGTCTGTGAAGGTATATTATAGGTCTGATTCACAGACATCACATATGAGTTATTATCAGAAGGTGGGCTGTGAAGGTATATTATAGGTCTGATTCACAAACATCACATATGAGTTATTATCAGAAGGTGGGCTGTGAAGGTATATTATAGGTCTGATTCACAGACATCACATATGAGTTATTATCAGAAGGTGGTCTGTGAAGGTATATTATAGGTCTGATTCACAAACATCACATATGAGCTATTATCAGAAGGTGGTCTGTGAAGGTATATTATAGGTCTGATTCACAAACATCACATATGAGTTATTATCAAAAGGTGGTCTGTGAAGGTATATTATAGGTCTGATTCACAAACATCACATATGAGTTATTATCAGAAGGTGGGCTGTGAAGGTATATTATAGGTCTGATTCACAGACATCACATATGAGTTATTATCAGAAGGTGGTCTGTGAAGGTATATTATAGGTCTGATTCACAAACATCACATATGAGCTATTATCAGAAGGTGGTCTGTGAAGGTATATTATAGGTCTGATTCACAAACATCACATATGAGTTATTATCAAAAGGTGGTCTGTGAAGGTATATTATAGGTCTGATTCACAAACATCACATATGAGCTATTATGAGAAGGTGGTCTGTGAAGGTATATTATAGGTCTGATTAAAGGTGAGCACGTTTCTTTCAGGTGTTTTCCTGCACCAACATTCAATAAAGTACAGAGTAAATCCTACCTTCTCAGCCAGCCAGCCCAAGTGTCTGATCTCTCTGCTCCCTGCGATTCCTGTTCTTCCCGTGTGCTCTTTGACCTCTGTGATGACCTTGTGGATGAGGTTAGAGGTCGCCGACTGCATGACCTCGAACCAGGCCTGGGCCGAGGCTGTGTCTCTACACCGTAACACCACCGTATGCTTGGCGTCCGGAGAGTGCAGCTCTAACTGCCTGGAGGACACAAACAGACGGAGAGACATTCACAAAGCTGTGAATTAGTTTGGACACAGGCAAATAGCTCCCATAGCACAGCTTTCAGTGGACATGAGAAAAAGGCTTCTTCAGTTCAACAAAGACTACTTCCCTTTGAAGGGAAAGGAAGATGGCCCCTGTGTGCTTGATGATGTCCTAAGTGAATGGAAATGATCCCAAGCACCACTAAAAGACTGTTTCACACAGCGTCTCTTCTTCTGGCTAAGATAAACATTTCCTTTGATGTACCTAGCACTGTGTACAGTGGGTATGTATTTATTTACAGACCTGCTTCCTCATCATGGGTTGATAAAGTTTGGTTTGTCACTTGTGGGATGTGCAGTAAGTTTCAAGCCTTTTTGGTATTGGAAACATTAGCTAAGTATATTATGAAAACATTCAGCTAACAACAAAAAATACATAAAATGAACAAGGTTGAAGGAAACCGTTTTCACCTCAGACCTGGGCCTTGAGTATGACCACTGTTGATACATCTACCTGTCATTAATCAGAGACAGTGGGAGACCATGTTATCATGATGTCACAAACCACTAGATCAACTGCAGGTGCTCTCTCTCCTACTCGCCCCCACCAACCCCCACCACAGTTAAAAATAGAAACCAGAGACTTGATTGAGGGGAAACAGAAGTCATATGGAGGGAGTGTTTACGTTAGTTAGAGGCTGGCTGGCTGGTTGGTTCCTGGAAAGAGGTCCAAGCTCTCCCCCAGACCTGCTGGGTTCAAAGACTATTTGGAATCATTTTGTATACTTTGAGCGTTTGCTTTAGTCTGCCTGGAGTGCCAGATGGGTGGGCATTGCACTTACAAGCTCAATCAAGCACAACTAAAATATTTGAAAGACTTCAAATAGTATTTGAACCCAGGTGTGTTCTCCCCATTCAAGGCCCATCCACATCCAGTCATCTCTCCAACATGGGACACTAACTACTGAGCCATTAAAGAAGCCAAGGCCAGATTTAGAAAGTGGACTCACTGTGTGGCAAATCTTTCAATGCCTTTCCTGGTCAATGATGGTCTGTCTACCTGTTCGTTTTCCACTGACAAACTGCTTTTTATTTGAGAGGGAAAAAAACTGCTCGCAAAAGGCAAATATCTCAAGCTAAAATAAGCATGCAAAAACTGTTTTACACTTGAGCATCGTTTTACTCTCTCTCTGTCTCTGTCTCTCTGTGTCTGTCTGGCTCTGTCTCTCTCTCCTGGCTGGGTAGTGTGGACATCTCACCTAACAGCTGTTTACATTTCCACTAGTGACGAGAGCTCTGCTCCTCTCTACCAGTGTCAGCTACAACAAGCCAGCAGCACACGTCCGGAACATCTCAGATAGCAGCATGTGTGTTTGTGTGGTAACAGGCATCTTCCAGTATGTAGCTCTAAAGTACCTGAAGGTTGGTCTGTTGTTGTGAGCAACGTGCTGAAACGATGGAGGTATTTAATACACCACCAAAACATTGTAGTGACGCCAGTAAATATCACTCAATACAAACAGATACTAGGTTGTGGTAGTGTGTGATTTACATCTGATGTGTTTTGGGGCAGACTGGATAAAACATTCACTACTTTGATGGTTATATTGTCATGTTTGTTACTGTCGTTCTACTGTTAGTGTGATACTGCAACACTGACAACAGAGGTAAGACCTATGTGCTGTAAAAGTGATATTTCATTTTTGTTATAAACACCAAAACAAGTATTTGCTTTGTAAATATGGGGTATTGTGTGTAGATTGATGAGGATTTTATAAATTTTTTCATTTTAGAATAAGACTTTAACGTAGCAAACTGTGGAAAGAGTCAAGGAGTCTGAATACTTTCTGAATGCACCGTATGTGAGCCATATTGGCTCTTCATTAAGTAGGTTTGCTGTGGTCTAACCCCTCAGTGACTGATTTCCTCTTCATAGTGTGGTTCATCTCACAGACCAAAGAGCATAGACATAGAACTACTAGAACTGTGGGACAATTCACTTTCAAGTCAAATTGCCATGGCTCTGAGGGCCTTCCCCTTCTAGTAATTATATTTCTGTGACACAGCACATAGGTCTTACCTCTGTTGTCAGTGTTGCAGTATCACACTAACAGTAGAACGATAGTAACAAACATGACAATATAACCATCTAAGTAGTGATGTTTGTGTGTCATATCTAAATGACTGTATAAAGACCAGGCCTGTCTAAATGACTGTATAAATACCAGGCCTGTCTAAATGACTGTATAAAGACCAGGCCTGTCTAATTGACTATATAAATACCAGGCCTGTCTACATGACTGTATAAATACCAGGCCTGTCTAAATGACTGTATAAATACCAGGCCTGTCTAAATGACTGTATAAATACCAGGCCTGTCTAAATGACTGTATAAATACCAGGCCTGTCTAAATGACTGTATAAAGACCAGGCCTGTCTAAATGACTGTATAAAGACCAGGCCTGTCTAAATGACTGTATAAATACCAGGCCTGCCTAAATGACTGTATAAATACCAGGCCTGTCTAAATGACTGTATAAATACCAGGCCTGTCTAAATGACTGTATAAATACCAGGCCTGTCTAAATGACTGTATAAATACCAGGCCTGTCTAAATGACTGTATAAATACCAGGCCTGTCTAAATGACTGTATAAAGACCAGGCCTGTCTAAGTGACTGTATAAATACCAGGCCTGTCTAAATGACTGTATAAATGACTGTATAAATACCAGGCCTGTCTAAATGACTGTATAAATACCAGGCCTGTCTAAATGACTGTATAAATACCAGGCCGTCTAAATGACTGTATAAAGACCAGGCCTGTCTAAATGACTGTATAAATACCAGGCCTGTCTAAATGACTGTATAAATACCAGGCCTGTCTAAATGACTGTATAAATACCAGGCCTGTCTACTGTCTAAATGACTGTATAAATACCAGGCCTGTCTAAATGACTGTATAAAGACCAGGCCTGTCTAAATGACTGTATAAATACCAGGCCTGTCATACCAGGCCTGTCTAAATGACTGTATAAATGACTGTATAAATACCAGGCCTGTCTAAATGACTGTATAAATACCAGGCCTGTCTAAATGACTGTATAAATACCAGGCCGTCTAAATGACTGTATAAAGACCAGGCCTGTCTAAATGACTGTATAAATACCAGGCCTGTCTAAATGACTGTATAAATACCAGGCCTGTCTAAATGACTGTATAAATACCAGGCCTGTCTACTGTCTAAATGACTGTATAAATACCAGGCCTGTCTAAATGACTGTATAAAGACCAGGCCTGTCTAAATGACTGTATAAATACCAGGCCTGTCATACCAGGCCTGTCTAAATGACTGTATAAATACCAGGCCTGTCTAAATGACTGTATAAAGACCAGGCATATCTAAATGACTGTATAAAGACCAGGCATATCTAAATGACTGTATAAATACCAGGCCTGTCTAGATGACTGTATAAATACCAGGCCTGTCTAAATGACTGTATAAAGACCAGGCCTGTCTAAATGACTGTATAAATACCAGGCCTGTCTAGATGACTGTATAAATACCAGGCCTGTCTACTGTCTAAATGACTGTATAAATACCAGGCCTGTCTAAATGACTGTATAAAGACCAGGCCTGTCTAAATGACTGTATAAATACCAGGCCTGTCATACCAGGCCTGTCTAAATGACTGTATAAATACCAGGCCTGTCTAAATGACTGTATAAAGACCAGGCATATCTAAATGACTGTATAAAGACCAGGCATTTCTAAATGACTGTATAAAGACCAGGCCTGTCTAAATGACTGTATAAAGACCAGGCCTGTCTAAATGACTGTATAAAGACCAGGCCTGTCTAAATGACTGTATAAATACCAGGCCTGTCTAAATGACTGTATAAATACCAGGCCTGTCTAAATGACTGTATAAAGACCAGGCCTGTCTAAATGACTGTATAAATACCAGGCCTGTCTAAGTGACTGTATAAATACCAGGCCTGTCTAAGTGACTGTATAAATACCAGGCCTGTCATACCAGGCCTATCTAAATGACTGTATAAAGACCAGGCCTGTCTAAGTGACTGTATAAAGACGAGGCCTGTCTAAGTGACTGTATAAATACCAGGCCTGTCATACCAGGCCTGTCTAAGTGACTGTATAAATACCAGGCCTGTCTAAATGACTGTATAAAGACCAGGTCTGAATACTTTCTGAATGCACCGTATGTGAGCCATTGGCTCTTCATTAAGTAGGTTAGCTGTGGTCTAACCCCTCAGTGACTGATTTCCTCTTCATAGTGGTTCATCTCACAGACCAAAGAGCATAGACATAGAACTACTAGAACTGTAGGACAATTCACTTTCTAGTCAAATTGCCATGGCTCTGATGGCCACCCCTTTCAAGTGAAGGGGTGTGACTACTTTCTGAAGGCACTGCATCTGGCAAAACACTCGCAATATAAATCCAATCAGTTCTAATTGTAGAAGTGGTACCCCACCTAGCTCTGCACCCCCTGCCGTTACGCCCCTGTAGATAATAATATACAGGGGAAACAGAATAATAGTAATACAGAATGATGCTGGAGCCTTTACCTGTTTCCAGGGTCTGGAGAAGTCATGCTCCTGGACACGTAACACATCTTTAAGGGGATGTACCTCCTGTCCCCCTGTAGGGACATGGTGGGGCTGATGGGGACGTCACAGTGGGGGCTACCCAGCCTCGGGGACTCAGGTGGGGGCGTCTCCCAGCCTATCTCTGACACAGGAGAACCCTTCTTCACATAGGGGCTGGCTTCTCTCATGTACTTCACTGGGAATATGAGAGAGGAGAATTATGAGTAAGCTTTTTCACAACCTGTCTTGAGGCTGGATTCTCTCATGTACTTCACTGGGAATATGAGAGAGGAGAATTATGAGTAAGCTTTTTCACAACCTGTCTTGAGGCTGGCTTCCCACATGTACTTCACTGGGAATATGAGAGAGGAGAATTATGAGTAAGCTTTTTCACAATCTGTCTTGAGGCTGGCTTCTCTCATGTACTTCACTGGACCAACAAGACAAAGGAATCATTTACGATGTTTTCATTGGTAGAGAGGTCATGCCTTTACTGCTGTTATGTTTGGTGAGGATAGTCCTTGCCAACGTAACTTCAGTAGAGCTAGCTAGTGTCCTATGGAGGAGATTGACATGGAGACTCATAAAGTGACCCTGCTGTAACCCCACAATCTGTACCAGGCCGGTAGAGGTCCAAATATATTATACAGTTCCATTAGTGGTCCAGTTCTATTAGTGGTCCAGTTCTATTAGTGGTCCAGTTCTATTATACAGTTCTATTAGTGGTCCAGTTCTATTAGTGGTCCAGTTCTATTAGTGGTCCAGTTCTATTATACAGTTCTATTAGTGGTCCAGTTCTATTAGTGGTCCAGTTCTATTAGAGGTCCAGTTCTATTAGTGGTCCAGTTCTACTAGTGGTCCAGTTCTATTAGAGGTCCAGTTCTACTAGTGGTCCAGTTCTATTAGTGGTCCAGTTCTATTAGTGGTCCAGTTCTATTATACAGTTCTATTAGTGGTCCAGTTCTATTAGTGGTCCAGTTCTACTAGTGGTCCAGTTCTATTAGTGGTCCAGTTCTATTAGTGGTCCAGTTCTATTATACAGTTCTATTAGTGGTCCAGTTCTATTAGTGGTCCAGTTCTATTAGTGGTCCAGTTCTACTAGTGGTCCAGTTCTACTAGTGGTCCAGTTCTATTAGTGGTCCAGTTCTATTATACGGTTCTATTAGTGTTCCAGTTCTATTAGTGGTCCAGTTATATTAGTGGTCCAGTTCTACTAGTGGTCCAGTTCTATTATACAGTTCTATTAGTGGTCCAGTTCTACTAGAGGTCCAGTTCTATTAGTGGTCCAGTTCTACTAGTGGTCCAGTTCTACTAGTGGTCCAGTTCTATTATACAGTTCTATTAGTGGTCCAGTTCTATTAGTGGTCCAGTTCTATTATACAGTTCTATTAGTGGTCCAGTTCTATTATACAGTTATATTAGTGGTCCAGTTCTATTAGTGGTCCAGTTCTATTAGTGGTCCAGTTATATTAGTGGTCCAGTTCTATTATACAGTTCTATTAGTGGTCCAGTTCTATTATACAGTTCTATTAGTGGTCCAGTTCTATTAGTGGTCCAGTTCTATTAGTGGTCCAGTTCTATTATACAGTTCTATTAGTGGTCCAGTTCTATTAGTGGTCCAGTTCTACTAGTGGTCCAGTTCTATTAGTGGTCCAGTTCTATTAGTGGTCCAGTTCTATTAGTGGTCCAGTTCTATTATACAGTTCTATTAGTGGTCCAGTTCTATTAGTGGTCCAGTTCTATTAGTGGTCCAGTTCTACTAGTGGTCCAGTTCTATTAGTGGTCCAGTTCTATTAGAGGTCCAGTTCTATTAGTGGTCCAGTTCTATTAGTGGTCCAGTTCTATTAGTGGTCCAGTTCTATTTGTGGTCCAGTTCTACTAGTGGTCCAGTTCTACTAGTGGTCCAGTTCTATTAGTGGTCCAGTTCTATTAGTGGTCCAGTTCTATTTGTGGTCCAGTTCTATTAGTGGTCCAGTTCTACTAGTGGTCCAGTTCTATTAGTGGTCCAGTTCTATTAGTGGTCCAGTTCTACTAGTGGTCCAGTTCTATTAGTGGTCCAGTTCTATTAGTGGTCCAGTTCTATTATACAGTTCTATTAGTGGTCCAGTTCTATTAGTGGTCCAGTTCTATTAGTGGTCCAGTTCTATTATACAGTTCTATTAGTGGTCCAGTTCTATTAGTGGTCCAGTTCTATTAGTGGTCCAGTTCTATTAGAGGTCCAGTTCTATTAGTGGTCCAGTTCTATTAGTGGTCCAGTTCTATTAGTGGTCCAGTTCTATTATACAGTTCTATTAGTGGTCCAGTTCTATTAGTGGTCCAGTTCTACTAGTGGTCCAGTTCTATTATACAGTTCTATTAGTGGTCCAGTTCTATTAGTGGTCCAGTTCTATTAGTGGTCCAGTTCTATTAGAGGTCCAGTTCTATTAGTGGTCCAGTTCTATTAGTGGTCCAGTTCTATTATACAGTTCTATTAGTGGTCCAGTTCTACTAGTGGTCCAGTTCTACTAGTGGTCCAGTTCTATTAGTGGTCCAGTTCTATTATACGGTTCTATTAGTGGTCCAGTTATATTAGTGGTCCAGTTCTACTAGTGGTCCAGTTCTATTATACAGTTCTATTAGTGGTCCAGTTCTACTAGAGGTCCAGTTCTATTAGTGGTCCAGTTCTACTAGTGGTCCAGTTCTACTAGTGGTCCAGTTCTATTATACAGTTCTACTAGTGGTCCAGTTCTATTATACAGTTCTATTAGTGGTCCAGTTCTATTATACAGTTCTATTAGTGGTCCAGTTCTATTAGTGGTCCAGTTCTATTATACAGTTCTATTAGTGGTCCAGTTCTACTAGTGGTCCAGTTCTATTAGTGGTCCAGTTCTATTAGTGGTCCAGTTCTATTATACAGTTCTATTAGTGGTCCAGTTCTATTAGTGGTCCAGTTCTATTAGTGGTCCAGTTCTATTAGTGGTCCAGTTCTATTAGTGGTCCAGTTCTACTAGTGGTCCAGTTCTATTAGTGGTCCAGTTCTATTAGAGGTCCAGTTCTATTAGTGGTCCAGTTCTATTAGTGGTCCAGTTCTATTAGTGGTCCAGTTCTATTATACAGTTCTATTAGTGGTCCAGTTCTATTAGTGGTCCAGTTCTATTAGTGGTCCAGTTCTATTATACAGTTCTATTAGTGGTCCAGTTCTATTAGTGGTCCAGTTCTATTAGTGGTCCAGTTCTATTAGAGGTCCAGTTCTATTAGTGGTCCAGTTCTATTAGTGGTCCAGTTCTATTATACAGTTCTATTAGTGGTCCAGTTCTATTAGTGGTCCAGTTCTATTAGTGGTCCAGTTCTATTATACAGTTCTATTAGTGGTCCAGTTCTATTAGTGGTCCAGTTCTATTAGTGGTCCAGTTCTATTAGAGGTCCAGTTCTATTAGTGGTCCAGTTCTATTAGTGGTCCAGTTCTATTAGTGGTCCAGTTCTATTATACAGTTCTATTAGTGGTCCAGTTCTATTAGTGGTCCAGTTCTACTAGTGGTCCAGTTCTATTATACAGTTCTATTAGTGGTCCAGTTCTATTAGTGGTCCAGTTCTATTAGTGGTCCAGTTCTATTAGAGGTCCAGTTCTATTAGTGGTCCAGTTCTATTAGTGGTCCAGTTCTATTATACAGTTCTATTAGTGGTCCAGTTCTACTAGTGGTCCAGTTCTACTAGTGGTCCAGTTCTATTAGTGGTCCAGTTCTATTATACGGTTCTATTAGTGGTCCAGTTATATTAGTGGTCCAGTTCTACTAGTGGTCCAGTTCTGTTATACAGTTCTATTAGTGGTCCAGTTCTACTAGAGGTCCAGTTCTATTAGTGGTCCAGTTCTACTAGTGGTCCAGTTCTACTAGTGGTCCAGTTCTATTATACAGTTCTACTAGTGGTCCAGTTCTATTATACAGTTCTATTAGTGGTCCAGTTCTATTATACAGTTCTATTAGTGGTCCAGTTCTATTATACAGTTCTATTAGTGGTCCAGTTCTATTAGTGGTCCAGTTCTATTATACAGTTCTATTAGTGGTCCAGTTCTACTAGTGGTCCAGTTCTATTAGTGGTCCAGTTCTATTAGTGGTCCAGTTCTATTATACAGTTCTATTAGTGGTCCAGTTCTATTAGTGGTCCAGTTCTATTAGTGGTCCAGTTCTATTAGTGGTCCAGTTCTATTAGTGGTCCAGTTCTACTAGTGGTCCAGTTCTATTAGTGGTCCAGTTCTATTAGAGGTCCAGTTCTATTAGTGGTCCAGTTCTATTAGTGGTCCAGTTCTATTATACAGTTCTATTAGTGGTCCAGTTCTATTAGTGGTCCAGTTCTATTAGTGAGTGGTCCAGTTCTATTTGTGGTCCAGTTCTACTAGTGGTCCAGTTCTACTAGTGGTCCAGTTCTATTAGTGGTCCAGTTCTATTAGTGGTCCAGTTCTATTTGTGGTCCAGTTCTATTAGTGGTCCAGTTCTACTAGTGGTCCAGTTCTATTAGTGGTCCAGTTCTATTAGTGGTCCAGTTCTATAAGTGGTCCAGTTCTATTATACAGTTCTATTAGTGGTCCAGTTCTATTAGTGGTCCAGTTCTATTAGTGGTCCAGTTCTACTAGTGGTCCAGTTCTATTAGTGGTCCAGTTCTATTAGTGGTCCAGTTCTACTAGTGGTCCAGTTCTATTAGCGGTCCAGTTCTATTAGTGGTCCAGTTCTATTAGTGGTCCAGTTCTATTAGTGGTCCAGTTCTATTAGAGGTCCATTTCTATTAGTGGTCCAGTTCTATTAGAGGTCCAACTATATTATACAGTTCTACTAGTGGTCCAGTTCTATAAGTGGTCCAGTTCTATTAGAGGTCCAAATATATTATACAGTTCTATTAGTGGTCCAGTTCTATTAGTGGTCCAGTTCTATTATACAGTTCTATTAGTGGTCCAGTTCTATTAGTGGTCCAGTTCTATTATACAGTTCTATTAGTGGTCCAGTTCTATTAGTGGTCCAGTTCTATTAGTGGTCCAGTTCTATTATACAGTTCTATTAGTGGTCCAGTTCTATTAGTGGTCCAGTTCTACTAGTGGTCCAGTTCTATTATACAGTTCTATTAGTGGTCCAGTTCTATTAGAGGTCCAGTTCTATTAGTGGTCCAGTTCTATTAGTGGTCCAGTTCTATTATACAGTTCTATTAGTGGTCCAGTTCTACTAGTGGTCCAGTTCTACTAGTGGTCCAGTTCTATTAGTAGTCCAGTTCTATTATACGGTTCTATTAGTGGTCCAGTTCTATTAGTGGTCCAGTTCTATTAGTGGTCCAGTTCTACTAGTGGTCCAGTTCTATTAGTGGTCCAGTTCTACTAGTGGTCCAGTTCTATTAGTGGTCCAGTTCTATTAGTGGTCCAGTTCTATTAGTGGTCCAGTTCTACTAGTGGTCCAGTTCTATTAGCGGTCCAGTTCTATTAGTGGTCCAGTTCTATTAGTGGTCCAGTTCTATTAGAGGTCCATTTCTATTAGTGGTCCAGTTCTATTAGAGGTCCAACTATATTATACAGTTCTACTAGTGGTCCAGTTCTATAAGTGGTCCAGTTCTATTAGAGGTCCAAATATATTATACAGTTCTATTAGTGGTCCAGTTCTATTAGTGGTCCAGTTCTATTATACAGTTCTATTAGTGGTCCAGTTCTATTAGTGGTCCAGTTCTATTATACAGTTCTATTAGTGGTCCAGTTCTATTAGTGGTCCAGTTCTATTAGTGGTCCAGTTCTATTATACAGTTCTATTAGTGGTCCAGTTCTATTAGTGGTCCAGTTCTACTAGTGGTCCAGTTCTATTATACAGTTCTATTAGTGGTCCAGTTCTATTAGTGGTCCAGTTCTATTAGTGGTCCAGTTCTATTAGTGGTCCAGTTCTATTAGAGGTCCAGTTCTATTAGTGGTCCAGTTCTATTAGTGGTCCAGTTCTATTATACAGTTCTATTAGTGGTCCAGTTCTACTAGTGGTCCAGTTCTACTAGTGGTCCAGTTCTATTAGTAGTCCAGTTCTATTATACGGTTCTATTAGTGGTCCAGTTCTATTAGTGGTCCAGTTATATTAGTGGTCCAGTTCTACTAGTGGTCCAGTTCTATTATACAGTTCTATTAGTGGTCCAGTTCTACTAGAGGTCCAGTTCTATTAGTGGTCCAGTTCTACTAGTGGTCCAGTTCTACTAGTGGTCCAGTTATATTAGTGGTCCAGTTCTATTATACAGTTCTATTAGTGGTCCAGTTCTATTATACAGTTCTATTAGTGGTCCAGTTCTACTAGTGGTCCAGTTCTATTAGTGGTCCAGTTCTATTATACAGTTCTATTAGTGGTCCAGTTCTATTAGTGGTCCAGTTCTATTAGTGGTCCAGTTCTATTATACAGTTCTATTAGTGGTCCAGTTCTACTAGTGGTCCAGTTCTATTGGTGGTCCAGTTCTATTAGTGGTCCAGTTCTATTATACAGTTCTATTAGTGGTCCAGTTCTACTAGTGGTCCAGTTCTATTAGTGGTCCAGTTCTATTAGTGGTCCAGTTCTATTAGTGGTCCAGTTCTATTAGTGGTCCAGATCTATTAGTGGTCCAGTTCTATTAGTGGTCCAGTTCTATTAGTGGTCCAGTTCTACTAGTGGTCCAGTTCTATTAGTGGTCCAGTTCTATTAGTGGTCCAGTTCTATTAGTGGTCCAGTTCTATTATACAGTTCTATTAGTGGTCCAGTTCTATTAGTGGTCCAGTTCTATTAGTGAGTGGTCCAGTTCTATTTGTGGTCCAGTTCTACTAGTGGTCCAGTTCTACTAGTGGTCCAGTTCTATTAGTGGTCCAGTTCTATTAGTGGTCCAGTTCTATTTGTGGTCCAGTTCTATTAGTGGTCCAGTTCTACTAGTGGTCCAGTTCTATTAGTGGTCCAGTTCTATTAGTGGTCCAGTTCTATAAGTGGTCCAGTTCTATTATACAGTTCTATTAGTGGTCCAGTTCTATTAGTGGTCCAGTTCTATTAGTGGTCCAGTTCTATTAGTGGTCCAGTTCTACTAGTGGTCCAGTTCTATTAGTGGTCCAGTTCTATTAGTGGTCCAGTTCTATTAGTGGTCCAGTTCTACTAGTGGTCCAGTTCTATTAGCGGTCCAGTTCTATTAGTGGTCCAGTTCTATTAGAGGTCCATTTCTATTAGTGGTCCAGTTCTATTAGAGGTCCAACTATATTATACAGTTCTACTAGTGGTCCAGTTCTATAAGTGGTCCAGTTCTATTAGAGGTCCAAATATATTATACAGTTCTATTAGTGGTCCAGTTCTATTAGTGGTCCAGTTCTATTAGAGGTCCAGTTCTATTAGAGGTCCAGTTCTATTAGAGGTCCAGTTCTATTAGTGGTCCAGTTCTACTAGTGGTCCAGTTCTATTAGTGGTCCAGTTCTATTAGTGGCCCAGTTCTATTAGTGGCCCAGTTCTATTAGTGGTCCAGTTCTATTATACAGTTCTATTAGTGGTCCAGTTCTATTAGTGTCCAGTTCTATTATACAGTTCTATTAGTGGTCCAGTTCTATTAGTGTCCAGTTCTAATATACAGTTCTATTAGTGGTCCAGTTCTATTAGTGGTCCAGTTCTATTAGTGGTCCAGTTCTATAAGTGGTCCAGTTCTATTAGTGGTCCAGTTCTATTAGTGGTCCAGTTCTATTAGTGGTCCAGTTCTATTATACAGTTCTATTAGTGGTCCAGTTCTATTATACAGTTCTATTAGAGGTCCAGTTCTACTAGTGGTCCAGTTCTATTAGTGGTCCAGTTCTATTAGTGGTCCAGTTCTACTAGAGGTCCAGTTCTATTAGTGGTCCAGTTCTATTAGTGGTCCAGTCTATTAGTGGTCCAGTTCTATTAGTGGTCCAGTTCTAATATACAGTTCTATTAGTGGTCCAGTTCTATTAGTGGTCCAGTTCTATTAGTGGTCCAGTTCTATAAGTGGTCCAGTTCTATTAGTGGTCCAGTTCTATTAGTGGTCCAGTTCTATTAGTGGTCCAGTTCTATTATACAGTTCTATTAGTGGTCCAGTTCTATTATACAGTTCTATTAGAGGTCCAGTTCTACTAGTGGTCCAGTTCTATTAGTGGTCCAGTTCTATTAGTGGTCCAGTTCTACTAGAGGTCCAGTTCTATTAGTGGTCCAGTTCTATTAGTGGTCCAGTTCTATTAGTGGTCCAGTTCTATTAGTGGTCCAGTTCTATTAGAGGTCCATTTCTATTAGTGGTCCAGTTCTACTAGTGGTCCAGTTCTACTAGTGGTCCAGTTCTATTATGGTCAGTTCTATTAGTGGTCCAGTTCTATTATACAGTTCTATTAGTGGTCCAGTTCTATTATACAGTTCTATTAGTGGTCCAGTTCTATTAGAGGTCCAGTTCTATTAGTGGTCCAGTTATATTAGTGGTCCAGTTCTATTAGTGGTCCAGTTCTATTAGTGGTCCAGTTCTACTAGAGGTCTAGTTCTATTAGTGGTCCAGTTCTACTAGTGGTCCAGTTCTATTAGTGGTCCAGTTCTATTAGTGGTCCAGTTCTATTAGTGGTCCAGTTCTATTATACAGTTCTATTAGTGGTCCAGTTCTACTAGTGGTCCAGTTCTATTAGTGGTCCAGTTCTATTAGTGGTCCAGTTCTATTAGTGGTCCATTTCTATTAGTGGTCCAGTTCTACTAGTGGTCAAGTTCTACTAGTGGTCCAGTTCTATTAGTGGTCCAGTTCTATTAGTGGTCCAGTTCTATTAGTGGTCCAGTTCTATTATACAGTTCTATTAGTGGTCCAGTTCTATTATACAGTTCTATTAGTGGTCCAGTTCTATTAGAGGTCCAGTTCTATTAGTGGTCCAGTTCTATTAGTGGTCCAGTTCTATTAGTGGTCCAGTTCTATTAGTGGTCCAGTTCTATTAGAGGTCCAGTTCTATTAGTGGTCCAGTTCTATTAGTGGTCCAGTTCTATTAGAGGTCCAACTATATTATACAGTTCTATTAGTGGTCCAGTTCTATAAGTGGTCCAGTTCTATTAGTGGTCCAGTTCTATTAGAGGTCCATTTCTATTAGTGGTCCAGTTCTATTAGAGGTCCAACTATATTATACAGTTCTACTAGTGGTCCAGTTCTATAAGTGGTCCAGTTCTATTAGAGGTCCAAATATATTATACAGTTCTATTAGTGGTCCAGTTCTATTAGTGGTCCAGTTCTATTAGAGGTCCAGTTCTATTCGAGGTCCAGTTCTATTCGAGGTCCAGTTCTACTAGTGGTCCAGTTCTATTAGTGGTCCAGTTCTATTAGTGGTCCAGTTCTATTATACAGTTCTATTAGTGGTCCAGTTCTATTATACAGTTATATTAGTGGTCCAGTTCTATTAGTGGTCCAGTTCTAATATACAGTTCTATTAGTGGTCCACTTCTATTAGTGGTCCAGTTCTATTAGTGGTCCAGTTCTATTAGTGGTCCAGTTCTATAAGTGGTCCAGTTCTATTAGTGGTCCAGTTCTATTAGTGGTCCAGTTCTACTAGTGGTCCAGTTCTATTAGAGGTCCAGTTCTATTAGTGGTCCAGTTCTATTAGTGGTCCAGTTCTATTAGTGGTCCAGTTCTATTAGTGGTCCAGTTCTATTATACAGTTCTATTAGTGGTCCAGTTCTATTATACAGTTCTATTAGTGGTCCAGTTCTATTATACAGTTCTATTAGAGGTCCAGTTCTACTAGTGGTCCAGTTCTATTATACAGTTCTATTAGAGGTCCAGTTCTACTAGTGGTCCAGTTCTACTAGAGGTCCAGTTCTATTAGTGGTCCAGTTCTATTAGTGGTCCAGTTCTATTAGTGGTCCAGTTCTATTAGTGGTCCATTTCTATTAGTGGTCCAGTTCTACTAGTGGTCCAGTTCTATTAGTTGTCCAGTTCTATTAGTGGTCCAGTTCTATTATACAGTTCTATTAGTGGTCCAGTTCTATTATACAGTTCTATTAGTGGTCCAGTTCTATTAGAGGTCCAGTTCTATTAGTGGTCCAGTTCTATTAGTGGTCCAGTTCTATTAGTGGTCCAGTTCTATTAGTGGTCCAGTTCTATTAGAGGTCCAACTATATTATACAGTTCTATTAGTGGTCCAGTTCTATAAGTGGTCCAGTTCTATTAGTGGTCCAGTTCTATTAGTGGTCCAGTTCTATTAGTGGTCCAGTTCTATTAGAGGTCCAACTATATTATACAGTTCTATTAGTGTCCAGTTCTATTAGTGGTCCAGTTCTATAAGTGGTCCAGTTCTATTAGTGGTCCAGTTCTATTAGTGGTCCAGTTCTATTAGTGGTCCAGTTCTATTAGAGGTCCAACTATTGTATACAGTTCTATTAGTGGTCCAGTTCTATAAGTGGTCCAGTTCTATTAGTGGTCCAGTTCTACTAGTGGTCCAGTTCTATTAGTAGTCCAGTTCTATTATACGGTTCTATTAGTGGTCCAGTTCTATTAGTGGTCCAGTTATATTAGTGGTCCAGTTCTACTAGTGGTCCAGTTTCTATTATACAGTTCTATTAGTGGTCCAGTTCTACTAGAGGTCCAGTTCTATTAGTGGTCCAGTTCTACTAGTGGTCCAGTTCTACTAGTGGTCCAGTTATATTAGGTGGTCGCAGTTCTATTATACAGTTCTATTAGTGGTCCAGTTCTATTATACAGTTCTATTAGTGGTCCAGTTCTACTAGTGGTCCAGTTCTATTAGTGGTCCAGTTCTATTATACAGTTCTATTAGTGGTCCAGTTCTATTAGTGGTCCAGTTCTATTAGTGGTCCAGTTCTATTATACAGTTCTATTAGTGGTCCAGTTCTACTAGTGGTCCAGTTCTATTGGTGGTCCAGTTCTATTAGTGGTCCAGTTCTATTATACAGTTCTATTAGTGGTCCAGTTCTACTAGTGGTCCAGTTCTATTAGTGGTCCAGTTCTATTAGTGGTCCAGTTCTATTAGTGGTCCAGTTCTATTAGTGGTCCAGATCTATTAGTGGTCCAGTTCTATTAGTGGTCCAGTTCTATTAGTGGTCCAGTTCTACTAGTGGTCCAGTTCTATTAGTGGTCCAGTTCTATTAGTGGTCCAGTTCTATTAGTGGTCCAGTTCTATATACAGTTCTATTAGTGGTCCAGTTCTATTAGTGGTCCAGTTCTATTAGTGAGTGGTCCAGTTCTATTTGTGGTCCAGTTCTACTAGTGGTCCAGTTCTACTAGTGGTCCAGTTCTATTAGTGGTCCAGTTCTATTAGTGGTCCAGTTCTATTTGTGGTCCAGTTCTATTAGTGGTCCAGTTCTACTAGTGGTCCATTCTATTAGTGGTCCAGGTCTATTAGTGGTCCAGTTCTATAAGTGGTCCAGTTCTATTATACAGTTCTATTAGTGGTCCAGTTCTATTAGTGGTCCAGTTCTATTAGTGGTCCAGTTCTATTAGTGGTCCAGTTCTACTAGTGGTCCAGTTCTATTAGTGGTCCAGTTCTATTAGTGGTCCAGTTCTATTAGTGGTCCAGTTTCTACTAGTGGTCCAGTTCTATTAGCGGTCCAGTTCTATTAGTGGTCCAGTTCTATTAGTGGTCCAGTTCTATTAGAGGTCCATTTCTATTAGTGGTCCAGTTCTATTAGAGGTCCAACTATATTATACAGTTCTACTAGTGGTCCAGTTCTATAAGTGGTCCAGTTCTATTAGAGGTCCAAATATATTATACAGTTCTATTAGTGGTCCAGTTCTATTAGTGGTCCAGTTCTATTAGAGGTCCAGTTCTATTAGAGGTCCAGTTCTATTAGTGGTCCAGTTCTACTAGTGGTCCAGTTCTATTAGTGGTCCAGTTCTATTAGTGGCCCAGTTCTATTAGTGGCCCAGTTCTATTAGTGGTCCAGTTCTATTATACAGTTCTATTAGTGGTCCAGTTCTATTAGTGGTCCAGTTCTATTATACAGTTCTATTAGTGGTCCAGTTCTATTAGTGGTCCAGTTCTAATATACAGTTCTATTAGTGGTCCAGTTCTATTAGTGGTCCAGTTCTATTAGTGGTCCAGTTCTATAAGTGGTCCAGTTCTATTAGTGGTCCAGTTCTATTAGTGGTCCAGTTCTATTAGTGGTCCAGTTCTATTATACAGTTCTATTAGTGGTCCAGTTCTATTATACAGTTCTATTAGAGGTCCAGTTCTACTAGTGGTCCAGTTCTATTAGTGGTCCAGTTCTATTAGTGGTCCAGTTCTACTAGAGGTCCAGTTCTATTAGTGGTCCAGTTCTATTAGTGGTCCAGTTCTATTAGTGGTCCAGTTCTATTAGTGGTCCAGTTCTAATATACAGTTCTATTAGTGGTCCAGTTCTATTAGTGGTCCAGTTCTATTAGTGGTCCAGTTCTATAAGTGGTCCAGTTCTATTAGTGGTCCAGTTCTATTAGTGGTCCAGTTCTATTAGTGGTCCAGTTCTATTATACAGTTCTATTAGTGGTCCAGTTCTATTATAAGGTTCTATTAGAGGTCCAGTTCTACTAGTGGTCCAGTTCTATTAGTGGTCCAGTTCTATTAGTGGTCCAGTTCTACTAGAGGTCCAGTTCTATTAGTGGTCCAGTTCTATTAGTGGTCCAGTTCTATTAGTGGTCCAGTTCTATTAGTGGTCCAGTTCTATTAGAGGTCCATTTCTATTAGTGGTCCAGTTCTACTAGTGGTCCAGTTCTACTAGTGGTCCAGTTCTATTAGTGGTCCAGTTCTATTAGTGGTCCAGTTCTATTAGTGGTCCAGTTCTATTATACAGTTCTATTAGTGGTCCAGTTCTATTATACAGTTCTATTAGTGGTCCAGTTCTATTAGAGGTCCAGTTCTATTAGTGGTCCAGTTATATTAGTGGTCCAGTTCTATTAGTGGTCCAGTTCTATTAGTGGTCCAGTTCTACTAGAGGTCTAGTTCTATTAGTGGTCCAGTTCTACTAGTGGTCCAGTTCTATTAGTGGTCCAGTTCTATTAGTGGTCCAGTTCTATTAGTGGTCCAGTTCTATTATACAGTTCTATTAGTGGTCCAGTTCTACTAGTGGTCCAGTTCTATTAGTGGTCCAGTTCTATTAGTGGTCCAGTTCTACTAGAGGTCCAGTTCTATTAGTGGTCCAGTTCTATTAGTGGTCCAGTTCTATTAGTGGTCCAGTTCTATTAGTGGTCCATTTCTATTAGTGGTCCAGTTCTACTAGTGGTCCAGTTCTACTAGTGGTCCAGTTCTATTAGTGGTCCAGTTCTATTAGTGGTCCAGTTCTATTAGTGGTCCAGTTCTATTATACAGTTCTATTAGTGGTCCAGTTCTATTATACAGTTCTATTAGTGGTCCAGTTCTATTAGAGGTCCAGTTCTATTAGTGGTCCAGTTCTATTAGTGGTCCAGTTCTATTAGTGGTCCAGTTCTATTAGTGGTCCAGTTCTATTAGAGGTCCAGTTCTATTAGTGGTCCAGTTCTATTAGTGGTCCAGTTCTATTAGAGGTCCAACTATATTATACAGTTCTATTAGTGGTCCAGTTCTATAAGTGGTCCAGTTCTATTAGTGGTCCAGTTCTATTAGAGGTCCATTTCTATTAGTGGTCCAGTTCTATTAGAGGTCCAACTATATTATACAGTTCTACTAGTGGTCCAGTTCTATAAGTGGTCCAGTTCTATTAGAGGTCCAAATATATTATACAGTTCTATTAGTGGTCCAGTTCTATTAGTGGTCCAGTTCTATTAGAGGTCCAGTTCTATTCGAGGTCCAGTTCTATTCGAGGTCCAGTTCTACTAGTGGTCCAGTTCTATTAGTGGTCCAGTTCTATTAGTGGTCCAGTTCTATTATACAGTTCTATTAGTGGTCCAGTTCTATTATACAGTTATATTAGTGGTCCAGTTCTATTAGTGGTCCAGTTCTAATATACAGTTCTATTAGTGGTCCACTTCTATTAGTGGTCCAGTTCTATTAGTGGTCCAGTTCTATTAGTGGTCCAGTTCTATAAGTGGTCCAGTTCTATTAGTGGTCCAGTTCTATTAGTGGTCCAGTTCTACTAGTGGTCCAGTTCTATTAGAGGTCCAGTTCTATTAGTGGTCCAGTTCTATTAGTGGTCCAGTTCTATTAGTGGTCCAGTTCTATTAGTGGTCCAGTTCTATTATACAGTTCTATTAGTGGTCCAGTTCTATTATACAGTTCTATTAGTGGTCCAGTTCTATTATACAGTTCTATTAGAGGTCCAGTTCTACTAGTGGTCCAGTTCTATTAGTGGTCCAGTTCTATTAGTGGTCCAGTTCTACTAGAGGTCCAGTTCTATTAGTGGTCCAGTTCTATTAGTGGTCCAGTTCTATTAGTGGTCCAGTTCTATTAGTGGTCCAGTTCTATTAGAGGTCCATTTCTATTAGTGGTCCAGTTCTACTAGTGGTCCAGTTCTATTAGTTGTCCAGTTCTATTAGTGGTCCAGTTCTATTATACAGTTCTATTAGTGGTCCAGTTCTATTATACAGTTCTATTAGTGGTCCAGTTCTATTAGAGGTCCAGTTCTATTAGTGGTCCAGTTCTATTAGTGGTCCAGTTCTATTAGTGGTCCAGTTCTATTAGTGGTCCAGTTCTATTAGAGGTCCAACTATATTATACAGTTCTATTAGTGGTCCAGTTCTATAAGTGGTCCAGTTCTATTAGTGGTCCAGTTCTATTAGTGGTCCAGTTCTATTAGTGGTCCAGTTCTATTAGTGGTCCAGTTCTATTAGAGGTCCAACTATATTATACAGTTCTATTAGTGGTCCAGTTCTATTAGTGGTCCAGTTCTATAAGTGGTCCAGTTCTATTAGTGGTCCAGTTCTATTAGTGGTCCAGTTCTATTAGTGGTCCAGTTCTATTAGAGGTCCAACTATTGTATACAGTTCTATTAGTGGTCCAGTTCTATAAGTGGTCCAGTTCTATTAGTGGTCCAGTTCTATTAGTGGTCCAGTTCTATTATACAGTTCTATTAGTGGTCCAGTTCTATTAGAGGTCCAGTTCTATTAGTGGTCCAGTTCTATTAGTGGTCCAGTTCTATTAGTGGTCCAGTTCTATTAGTGGTCCAGTTCTACTAGTGGTCCAGTTCTATTAGAGGTCCAGTTCTATTAGTGGTCCAGTTCTATTAGTGGTCCAGTTCTATTAGTGGTCCAGTTCTATTAGTGGTCCAAATATATTACACAGTTCTATTAGAGGTCCATTTCTATTAGTGGTCCAGTTCTATTAGTGGTCCAGTTCTATTAGTGGTCCAGTTCTACTAGTGGTCCAGTTCTATTAGTGGTCCAGTTCTATTAGTGGTCCAGTTCTATTAGTGGCCCAGTTCTATTAGAGGTCCAGTTCTATTAGTGGTCCAAATATATTATACAGTTCTACTAGAGGTCCAGTTCTATTAGTGGTCCAGTTCTATTAGTGGTCCAGTTCTACTAGTGGTCCAGTTCTATTAGTGGTCCAGTTCTATTAGAGGTCCAGTTCTATTAGAGGTCCAAATATATTACACAGTTCTATTAGTGGTCCAGTTCTACTAGTGGTCCAGTTCTACTAGTGGTCCAGTTCTATTAGTGGTCCAGTTCTATTAGAGGTCCAGTTCTATTAGTGGTCCAGTTCTATTAGAGGTCCAGTTCTATTAGTGGTCCAGTTCTATTAGAGGTCCAGTTCTATTAGTGGTCCAGTTCTACTAGTGGTCCAGTTCTATTAGAGGTCCAGTTCTACTAGTGGTCCAGTTCTATTAGTGGTCCAGTTCTATTAGTGGTCCAGTTCTATTAGTGGTCCAGTTCTATTATACAGTTCTATTAGTGGTCCAGTTCTATTAGTGGTCCAGTTCTACTAGTGGTCCAGTTCTATTAGTGGTCCAGTTCTATTATACAGTTGTATTAGTGGTCCAGTTCTATTAGTGGTCCAGTTCTATTAGTGGTCCAGTTCTATTAGTGGTCCAGTTCTATTAGAGGTCCAGTTCTATTAGTGGTCCAGTTCTATTAGTGGTCCAGTTCTATTAGTGGTCCAGTTCTACTAGTGGTCCAGTTCTATTAGTGGTCCAGTTCTATTAGAGGTCCAACTATATTATACAGTTCTATTAGTGGTCCAGTTCTATAAGTGGTCCAGTTCTATTAGAGGTCCAGTTCTATTAGTGGTCCAGTTCTATTAGTGGTCCAGTTCTATTAGTGTCCAAATATATTATACAGTTCTACTAGTGGTCCAGTTCTATTAGTGTCCAAATATATTATACAGTTCTATTAGTGGTCCAGTTCTATTATACAGTTCTATTAGTGGTCCAGTTCTATTAGTGGTCCAGTTCTATTAGTGGTCCAGTTCTACTAGTGGTCCAGTTCTACTAGTGGTCCAGTTCTATTAGAGGTCCAGTTCTATTAGTGGTCCAGTTCTATTATACAGTTCTATTAGTGGTCCAGTTCTATTAGTGGTCCAGTTCTATTAGTGGTCCAGTTCTATTAGTGGTCCAGTTCTATTGGTGGTCCAGTTCTATTGGTGGTCCAGTTCTATTAGTGGTCCAGTTCTATTAGTGGTCCAGTTCTATTAGTGGTCCAGTTCTATTAGTGGTCCAGTTCTACTAGTGGTCCAGTTCTATTGGTGGTCCAGTTCTATTAGAGGTCCAGTTCTATTAGTGGTCCAGGTCTGTTAGAAGTGTTAATCCATTCTATAACATGTTCTGAACTCACATCTATGAGTCACAACACACATCATACCTTGTACCCAGTTTAACACTTTCTGTGATCTCAAAGATAATGCACCTCCATGGGAAAACATTGTTTAAGAGGATTAGATGGATCGCTCCAAACTATGGATGTGGACCTGGCCAACAGCTGAGAGATGAGAGTCATTAGAAGTATTCCACACCACACAAGAGGCCTAATCCGACCAAAGACCACAAGTCTGGGACATGGGATTCATTAGTCATTTGGTGGCTACACAGTTTCATAGACACAATCTGTGAATCACGTTAAATCCACAGCATTGATCACGAGTCACAGTAGACATGAATAACATAGCTATTATTACCCTGCTATAAAGAAAATGTATCAGACTGTATGGAGTTAGTTTAAATTACAGGGCCATGTGAACAACACTGATGTCAACCATTTACTCCCTGCAGAAGGCAGGGACCTGCTTCCACCAACAGTGATCTGTCTGACTGCATTACATCAATCTCTAAAGAGAAGTGGCAATGTATTACAGAAATATATTAGGTTTTAACAGTTTATATTTAACAGTTTATATTCCTAAACTATGGAGCTCTAAACGTATCAGCTGATGAACAGTTCTGGCATTCACTGTTCGTTTTTCATCAATCCAAGGGGAAGGTTTCAGAGGATAACATGACAAAGATGTACTGAAAAGGTGTACAAACACGACACAGGAGGTTGGTGAATCCTTAATTGGGGAGGACGGGGCTCGTGGTAATGACTGGAGTGGAATCAGTGGAATGGTATCAAATACATCAAACACATGGTTTCCATCCGTTTGATGCCATTCCATCAACTCCATTCCGGCTATTATTATGAGCTGTCCTCCCCTCAGAAACCTCCCCTGAAACACGAGTACAGGCTCTGTTCTTTAAGGAACCAAGTAAAGAAACCTCCCCTGAAACACGAGTACAGGCCCTGTTCTTTAAGGAACCAAGTAAAGAAACCTCCCCTAACACGAGTACAGGCCCTGTTCTTTAAGGAACGAAGTAAAGAAACCTCCCCTGAAACACGAGTACAGGCTCTGTTCTTTAAGGAACCAAGTAAAGAAACCTCCCCTGAAACACGAGTACAGGCCCTGTTCTTTAAGGAACGAAGGAGAATAAGTAAAGAAAGGTATCAACATCTAACAGAAGCGTAAGACTATCATTATGCATAGAAGCTGACAGATCTGGCAGACAAATAGGCCTACCTCTGCAAGGGCAGGGTATGAAGTAGTCTTACGGGAATTCCTTGCTGAAGCCCTTTCATCTAATCCTCACGCTTATGTAGTAGTTGTGGTGTCATTAGTTCAGGCGCCAGCGGGATGCTTTCAGAGTGAGGTCATACACAGAACTCTGAGTATTCCTCTCTCATTTGCCTCTCTCTCTGTCACTAATCGCTCCTATCTACTGGTTCTGCTCTCTCCTATCTACTGGTTTAGCTCTCTCCTATCTACTGGTTCTGCTCTTTCTTATCTACTGGTTCTGCTCCCTCCTTCCTACTGGTTCTGCTCTCTCCTATCTACTGGTTCTGCTCTCTCCTTCCTACTGGTTCTGCTCTCTCCTATCTACTGGTTCTGCTCTCTCCTATTTACTGGTTCTGCTCTCTCCTTCCTACTGGTTCTGCTCTCTCCTTCCTACTGGTCCTGCTCTCTCCTAGCTACTGGTTCTGCTCTCTCCTATCTACTGGTTCTGCTCTCTCCTATCTACTGGTTCTGCTCTCTCCTATCTACTGGTACTGCTCTCTCCTATCTACTGGTTCTGCTCTCTCCTTCCTACTGGTTCTGCTCTCTCCTATCTACTGGTTCTGCTCTCTCCGATCTACTGGTTCTGCTCTCTCCGATCTACTGGTTCTGGTCTCTCCTATGTACTGGTTCTGCTCTCTCCTATCTACTGGTTCTGCTCTCTCCTATTTACTGGTTCTGCTCCATCCTATTTACTGGTTCTGCTCCATCCTATTTACTGGTTCTGCTCTCTCCGATCTACTGGTTCTGCTCTCTCCTATCTACTGGTTCTCTCTCCTATCTACTGGTTCTCTCTCCTATCTACTGGTTCTGCTCTCTCCTATCTACTGGTTCTCTCTCCTATCTACTGGTTCTGCTCTCTCCTTCCTACTGGTTCTGCTCTCTCCTATCTACTGGTTCTGCTCTCTCCTATCTGCTGGTTCTGCTCTCTCCTATCTACTGGTTCTGCTCTCTCCTATCTACTGGTTCTGCTCTCTCCTTCCTACTGGTTCTGCTCTCTCCTTCCTACTGGTTCTGCTCTCTCCTTCCTACTGGTTCTGCTCTCTCCTATGTACTGGTTCTGCTCTCTCCTTCCTTCTGGTTCTGCTCTCTCCTATCTACTGGTTCTGCTCTCTCCTATCTACTGGTTCTGCTCTCTCCTATCTACTGGTTCTGCTCTCTCCTATCTACTGGTTCTGCTCTCTCCTTCCTACTGGTTCTGCTTTCTCCTATCTGCTGGTTCTGCTCTCTCCTATCTACTGGTTCTGCTCTCTCCTATCTACTGGATCTGCTCTCTTCTATCTACTGGTTCTGCTCTCTCCTATCAACTGGTTCTGCTCTCTCCTATCTACTGGTTCTGCACTCTCCTTCCTACTGGTTCTGCTCTCTCCTTCCTACTGGTTCTGCTCTCTCCTTCCTACTGGTTCTGCTCTCTCCTTCCTACTGGTTCTGCTCTCTCCTATCTACTGGTTCTGCTCTCTCCTTCCCACTGGTTCTGCTCTCTCCTATCTACTGGTTCTCTCTCCTTCCTACTGGTTCTGCCTCCTTCCTTCTGGTTCTGCTCTCTCCTTCCTACTGATTCTCTCTCCTATCTACTGGTTTAGCTCTCTCCTATCTACTGGTTCTGCTCTCTCCTTCCTTCTGGTTCTCTCTCCTTCCTTCTGGTTCTCTCTCCTTCCTACTGGTTCTGCTCTCTCCTATCTACTGGTTCTGCTCTCTCCTATCTACTGGTTCTGCTCTCTCCTATCTACTGGTTCTGCTCTCTCCTTCCTACTGGTTCTGCTTTCTCCTATCTGCTGGTTCTGCTCTCTCCTATCTACTGGTTCTGCTCTCTCCTATCTACTGGATCTGCTCTCTTCTATCTACTGGTTCTGCTCTCTCCTATCAACTGGTTCTGCTCTCTCCTATCTACTGGTTCTGCACTCTCCTTCCTACTGGTTCTGCTCTCTCCTTCCTACTGGTTCTGCTCTCTCCTATCTACTGGTTCTGCTCTCTCCTTCCCACTGGTTCTGCTCTCTCCTATCTACTGGTTCTCTCTCCTTCCTACTGGTTCTGCCTCCTTCCTTCTGGTTCTGCTCTCTCCTTCCTACTGATTCTCTCTCCTATCTACTGGTTTAGCTCTCTCCTATCTACTGGTTCTGCTCTCTCCTTCCTTCTGGTTCTCTCTCCTTCCTTCTGGTTCTCTCTCCTTCCTACTGGTTCTCTCTCCTATCTACTGGTTCTGCTCTCTCCTTCCTACTGGTTCTCTCTCCTATCTACTGGTTCTGCTCTCTCCTTCCTACTGGTTCTCTCTATATCGCTGCCACTTTTATAAACACTTATAAACACTCACTATCACCCTCTCTGTTGGCTTTGGCTCGCTATGTTCTGTTCTCCACTGTGTTCTCTCTGTGTGTGTGTGTGTGTGTGTGTGTGTGTGTGTGTGTGTGTGTGTGTGTGTGTGTGTGTGTGTGTGTGTGTGTGTGTGTGTGTGTGTGTGTGTGTGTGTCAACACATTTAGAAACTCAACTAAACCAATATCCTGGAAACTGTCAATAACCAGAATCATTAGAATCTGTACCTCTGTGTTCTCAACTCTGTTCCAAAATAGAAATGTTCCATTTTAGTAGAGGGGGAAATAAAAGCAGGCGGGGGTCCATTATGTTTATTGCTATGCCTAGGAGTCTGTACTTCCTGCCAAGGAGTCTGTACTTCCTGCCTAGGAGTCTGTACTTCCTGCCAAGGAGTCTGTACTTCCTGCCAAGGAGTCTGTACTTCCTGCCAAGGAGTCTGTACTTCCTGCCTAGGAGCCTGTACTTCCTGCCAAGGAGTCTGTACTTCATGCCAAGGAGTCTGTACTTCCTGCCAAGGAGTCTGTACTTCCTGCCAAGGAGTCTGTACTTCCTGCCTAGGAGTATGTACTTCCTGCCAAGGAGTCTGTACTTCCTGCCTAGGAGTCTGTACTTCCTGCCTTGGAGTATATACTTCCTGCCTAGGAGTCTGTACTTCCTGCCTAGGAGTCTGTACTTCCTGCCAAGGAGTCTGTACTTCCTGCCAAGGAGTCTGTACTTCCTGCCTAGGAGTCTGTACTTCCTGCCAAGGAGTCTGTACTTCCTGCCTAGGAGTCTGTACTTCCTGCCTAGGAGTCTGTACTTCCTGCCAAGGAGTCTGTACTTCCTGCCAAGGAGTCTGTACTTCCTGCCAAGGAGTCTGTACTTCCTGCCAAGGAGTCTGAACTCACTGCCTTGGAGTCTGTACTTCCTGCCTAGGAGTCTGTACTTCCTGCCTAGGAGTCTGTACTTCCTGCCTAGGAGTCTGTACTTCCTGCCAAGGAGTCTGTACTTCCTGCCTAGGAGTCTGTACTTCCTGTGGGGATTGTTTGTCACGCCCTGGCCATAGAGAGGCTTTTTATTCTCTAATTTGGTTAGGCCAGGGTGTGACTAGGGTGGGAATTCTATGTTATTTTTTTCTATGTTTTTGTGTGTTGTTGTTTTTGGCCGGGTATGGTTCTCAATCAGGGACAGCTGTCTGTCGTTGACTCTGATTGAGAACCATACTTAGGTAGCCTGTTCCCACATGGGTTTTGTGGGTAGTTGTTTTCTGTTTTGTGTATTTGCACCTTGCAGAACTGTTCGTTTGTTGTTTTTGTTCAAGTGTTGGTATTTATTAAACACATTATGAATACTTACCCACGCTGCACCTTGGTCCTCTTCTCCTTCTCCCCACCACATTCGTTACAGAACTACCCACCACCAAAGGACCATTGCACCTTGCAGAACTGAATACTTACCCACGCTGCACCTTGGTCCTCTTCTCCTACTCCCGACCACATTCGTTACAGAACTACCCACCACCAAAGGACCATTGCACCTTGCAGAACTGAATACTTACCCACGCTGCACCTTGGTCCTCTTCTCCTACTCCCGACCACATTCGTTACATCGTTTTTGCTACAAAAGACATGAGCTCAAACTGAATCTGAATAATTAACTTGTGTAAGATTTCCTTTTTTGATAATGAATGTATTTGCAAAATATAGCAGGAGAGAATAATGACTGCATTGAAATAGAAATAACATCTAAAAATGTATCATGGTTTGGTTGTGTTCTTACTCATCGACCACATTGTCCTGTTAATTCATGTGGTTCGGGCAGTACGTCTCTACTCCAACCTGCTTGTTCGTAGAAAAACGGTCCGAATGAGCTTTCTGAATGAATCAACGTCACCATAGAAACCCAGCTGGTAGAAACCCCAAGTCATTGAGAGAATCTCAACCTAATGGTTGGGTACAAGTCATTTCTTCTTCAGTTATTATCCATACAATGGAAGCCATTATAGAAGCCGGCATGTCTCTGAATTCTGAAATAACATTAAAATCTATCTGCCCTATTGTCAGGTGTAATAATAACCAAGTCTTTGTGTTGTCAGCCTGTTAACTAGACACAGCCATTAGAGCTAGTTACATGTATTAACGTGGGAACAGAATGGAGAGCTTTGTTAGCTGCTCTTATGGAGCCGAGAAAAGAAAATGGCTGATTTGACGTGAGTAACTTCTGGATGAATAAAACAACCAGGAACAAAAGAAGGGACTTTTTTTTAATGAGACTTTAATTGCAGAATAGAATGGAACTCTTTTTTTTTACCTCCTCTGAATGGGCAGGTAGATACTGCTGCAGAACAAAACACCTTGTACAGAATACACAGAGGTCTACAAGGTATCTTTTCCCCCCCCCTGCTGCCTGAAAAGGTCTGATGTTATCGAAGCAACAACAGGTACTTCAACGCCCCGGTTAAATGGACTACAGTTTATATCAAATATTTGTAACGACCGTTTGGTGGAAGAAGGTGAGGACCAGGATGCAGCAGGTAAAGTGTTCATATGTTTAATACCGTAATGAACACTGAACAAAACTAATAAAACGACAAAAACAAACAGTCCTGTGTGGTGCTGAAAAACACTGAACAGAAAATAATCACCCACAACTAACAGGGTGGAAACAGGCTGCCTAAGTATGGTTCTCAATCAGGGACAACGACTACCCACAACTAACAGGGTGGAAACAGGCTGCCTAAGTACGGTTCTCAATCAGGGACAACGACTACCCACAACTAACAGGGTGGAAACAGGCTGCCTAAGTACGGTTCTCAATCAGGGACAACGACTACCCACAACTAACAGGGTGGAAACAGGCTGCCTAAGTATGGTTCTCAATCGGGGACAACGACTACCCACAACTAACAGGGTGGAAACAGGCTGCCTAAGTACGGTTCTCAATCAGGGACAATGACTACCCACAACTAACAGGGTGGAAACAGGCTGCCTAAGTATGGTTCTCAATCGGGGACAACGACTACCCACAACTAACAGGGTGGAAACAGGCTGCCTAAGTACGGTTCTCAATCAGGGACAACGACTACCCACAACTAACAGGGTGGAAACAGGCTGCCTAAGTATGGTTCTCAATCGGGGACAACGACTAACCACAACTAACAGGGTGGAAACAGGCTGCCTAAGTACGGTTCTCAATCAGGGACAACGACTACCCACAACTAACAGGGTGGAAACAGGCTGCCTAAGTATGGTTCTCAATCGGGGACAACGACTACCCACAACTAACAGGGTGGAAACAGGCTGCCTAAGTACGGTTCTCAATCAGGGACAACGACTACCCACAACTAACAGGGTGGAAACAGGCTGCCTAAGTATGGTTCTCAATCGGGGACAACGACTACCCACAACTAACAGGGTGGAAACAGGCTGCCTAAGTACGGTTCTCAATCGGGGACAACGACTACCCACAACTAACAGGGTGGAAACAGGCTGCCTAAGTATGGTTCTCAATCAGGGACAACGACTACCCACAACTAACAGGGTGGAAACAGGCTGCCTAAGTATGGTTCTCAATCAGGGACAACGACTACCCACAACTAACAGGGTGGAAACAGGCTGCCTAAGTACGGTTCTCAATCGGGGACAACGACTACCCACAACTAACAGGGTGGAAACAGGCTGCCTAAGTATGGTTCTCAATCAGGGACAACGACTACCCACAACTAACAGGGTGGAAACAGGCTGCCTAAGTACGGTTCTCAATCAGGGACAATGACTACCCACAACTAACAGGGTGAAAACAGGCTGCCTAAGTACGGTTCTCAATCGGGGACAACGACTACCCACAACTAACAGGGTGGAAACAGGCTGCCTAAGTACGGTTCTCAATCGGGGACAACGACTACCCACAACTAACAGGGTGGAAACAGGCTGCCTAAGTACGGTTCTCAATCGGGGACAACGACTACCCACAACTAACAGGGTGGAAACAGGCTGCCTAAGTACGGTTCTCAATCGGGGACAACGACTACCCACAACTAACAGGGTGGAAACAGGCTGCCTAAGTACGGTTCTCAATCGGGGACAACGACTACCCACAACTAACAGGGTGGAAACAGGCTGCCTAAGTACGGTTCTCAATCGGGGACAACGACTACCCACAACTAACAGGGTGGAAACAGGCTGCCTAAGTACGGTTCTCAATCGGGGACAACGACTACCCACAACTAACAGGGTGGAAACAGGCTGCCTAAGTACGGTTCTCAATCGGGGACAACGACTACCCACAACTAACAGGGTGGAAACAGGCTGCCTAAGTACGGTTCTCAATCGGGGACAACGACTACCCACAACTAACAGGGTGGAAACAGGCTGCCTAAGTACGGTTCTCAATCAGGGACAATGACTACCCACAACTAACAGGGTGGAAACAGGCTGCCTAAGTATGGTTCTCAATCAGGGACAACGACTACCCACAACTAACAGGGTGGAAACAGGCTGCCTAAGTATGGTTCTCAATCAGGGACAACGACTACCCACAACTAACAGGGTGGAAACAGGCTGCCTAAGTATGGTTCTCAATCAGGGACAACGACTACCCACAACTAACAGGGTGGAAACAGGCTGCCTAAGTACGGTTCTCAATCGGGGACAACGACAACCCAAAACTAACAGGGTGGAAACAGGCTGCCTAAGTACGGTTCTCAATCAGGGACAATGACTACCCACAACTAACAGGGTGAAAACAGGCTGCCTAAGTACGGTTCTCAATCGGGGACAACGACTACCCACAACTAACAGGGTGGAAACAGGCTGCCTAAGTACGGTTCTCAATCGGGGACAACGACTACCCACAACTAACAGGGTGGAAACAGGCTGCCTAAGTACGGTTCTCAATCGGGGACAACGACTACCCACAACTAACAGGGTGGAAACAGGCTGCCTAAGTACGGTTCTCAATCGGGGACAACGACTACCCACAACTAACAGGGTGGAAACAGGCTGCCTAAGTACGGTTCTCAATCAGGGACAACGACTACCCACAACTAACAGGGTGGAAACAGGCTGCCTAAGTACGGTTCTCAATCAGGGACAACGACTACCCACAACTAACAGGGTGGAAACAGGCTGCCTAAGTACGGTTCTCAATCAGGGACAACGACTACCCACAACTAACAGGGTGAAAACAGGCTGCCTAAATACGGTTCTCAATCGGGGACAACGACTACCCACAACTAACAGGGTGGAAACAGGCTGCCTAAGTACGGTTCTCAATCGGGGACAACGACTACCCACAACTAACAGGGTGAAAACAGGCTGCCTAAATACGGTTCTCAATCGGGGACAACGACTACCCACAACTAACAGGGTGGAAACAGGCTGCCTAAGTACGGTTCTCAATCGGGGACAACGATTGACAGCTGCCTCTGATTGAGAACCATACCAGGCCAAACACGGAAATATCAACTCATAGAAAAACTAACATAGACAACCCACCCAACTCACGCCCTGGCCATACTAAAACAAAGACATAACAAAAGAACTAAGGTCAGAACGTGACACTATTAGATAATATCACAGTGAGATTGACTGTGTTCATAGCATGACTTCTATGTTAAGAACAACAAGGTGGGGAGTCTGTACTGGAGCTTTATGGGGAAACAAGTTAAAGGACAATATTCAAATAATGAATTCAGGCAAAGTAAACGAACAGTAAATTCACAGAGTGGATTACAGGAGTGTTGAGAAAACTGATAAACTGTACTAGGGCCAGGAGTAGATGGTTCACTCTGTCATCACAGCTTGTGTGTGTGTGTGTGTGTGTGTGTGTGTGTGTGTGTGTGTGTGTGTGCGTGTGCGTGCGCGTGCGTGTGCGTGTGTGTGTATGGCCTCACTACTACTAACAGCTGGTGTAGTCATGAGAGCTTCTCTGATGACACAACAACCAGTCAACATGCAGAGAGCGTTGTAGTCCTGACTGCCTGCTGATCACACACACACACACACACACACACACACACACACACACACACAGGTGAATGTGATGACAGCCAGGCAGTAGACAGTAGAGGCTCAATGAGACACACACACAGAGAGGTGAATTTTGATGGCAGCCACGCAGTAGACAGTAGAGACTCAATGAGAGGTCACTTCAGCACTAGAGACTACCACACTGTGTATTACACAGGATATAACATCATTGTGTGTGTGTGTGTGTGTGTGTGTGTGTGTGTGTGTGTGTGTGTGTGTGTGTGTGTGTGTGTGTGTGTAATACAAACATTGTACCTTTTCTAGAAAATGATATTGACATTGTGATGTAACAACTGTTTGTCCGCCTTTAAGTGAAGGACTTCCCTACTGGGAAAAGGTGTAGTGAAGTTTCAACTGAGAGAGAAGCTGAAACACGGGAGTCCTCTGGTGTAGTGAAGTTTCAACTGAGAGAGAAGCTGAAACACGGGAGTCCTCTGGTGTAGTGAAGTTTCAGCTGAGAGAGAAGCTGAAACACGGGAGTCCTGTGGTGTAGTGAGGCTTCAACTGAGAGAGAAGCTGAAACACGGGAGTCCTCTGGTGTAGTGAGGCTTCAGCTGAGAGAGAAGCTGAAACACGGGAGTCCTCTGGTGTAGTGGGGCTTCAGCTGAGAGAGAAGCTGAAACACGGGAGTCCTCTGGTGTAGTGAGGCTTCAACTGAGAGAGAAGCTGAAACACGGGAGTCCTCTGGTGTAGTGAGGCTTCAGCTGAGAGAGAAGCTGAAACACGGGAGTCCTCTGGTGTAGTGAGGCTTCAGCTGAGAGAGAAGCTGAAACACGGGAGTCCTCTGGTGTAGTGGGGCTTCAGCTGAGAGAGAAGCTGAAACACGGGAGTCCTCTGGTGTAGTGAGGCTTCAACTGAGAGAGAAGCTGAAACACGGGAGTCCTCTGGTGTAGTGAGGCTTCAGCTGAGAGAGAAGCTGAAACACGGGAGTCCTCTGGTGTAGTGAGGCTTCAGCTGAGAGAGAAGCTGAAACACGGGAGTCCTCTGGTGTAGTGAGGCTTCAGCTGAGAGAGAAGCTGAAACACGGGAGTCCTCTGGTGTAGTGAGGCTTCAACTGAGAGAGAAGCTGAAACACGGGAGTCCTCTGGTGTAGTGAGGCTTCAACTGAGAGAGAGAGAAGCTGAAACACGGGAGTCCTCTGGTGTAGTGAGGCTTCAGGTTAGAGAGAAGCTGAAACACGGGAGTCCTCTGAGTATTACAGTAAAGCACAACTCAGCTGTTTCCTCATCTTCACTCCAATTCCTCTGACCAGAACTCAGCTTCTCAGGTACAATACTGTATCTCATACACGGTGTACTCAAAGGCATACATTGTAATCATGTTGTAGTCATTGCTGTACATTACCCCCATGCTTCATTCATAATTCACAAACATAGAACATGCTACAGTATGTACATATTGTTATTAGCTCTTCAGAACAGTCTTTACACACACACACATGACGTTGAATGTCTGGAGTGAGAGAACTCTCAGGAGGACAATGCATTCCAACCAGAGGAGGCTGGTGGGGGGAGCTGTAGGAGGACAGGCTCATTGTAATGGCTGGAATGAAATACATGGAATGTAGTCAAACATGTGTTTTCCATATGTTTGATACCGTTCCAATAGTTCCATTCCAGCGATGACAATGAGGCCGCCCTCCTATAGCTCCTCCCACTAGCCTCCTCTGACTTCAACCCCGTACTGTCTTTGAGCTTATCATTACAGCAGACCTCTGCTCTACCCTGCTGGGACCCTACTTCCTTCTGCTGAACTGTAATAACCCTGCTGTGTGTGTGTGTGTGTGTGTGTGTGTGTGTGTGTGTGTGTGTGTGTGTGTGTGTGTGTGTGTGTGTGTGTGGTGTGTGTGTGTGTGTGTGTGTGTGTGTGTGTGTGTGTGTGTGTGTGTGTGTGTGTGCAACTGTAATAACCCTGTTCTCTCAGGGGAAGGTCACACTGTTTATACAGGCTTTATGTTGCCTGGTTACTGGTTATAGAGTGAGGTAGAGGTTGTTTATGTTGTCTGGTTACATAGTGAGGTAGAGGTTGTTTATGTTGTCTGGTTACTGGTTATAGAGTGAGGTAGAGGTTGTTTATGTTGCCTGGTTAATGGTTATAGAGTGAGGTAGAGGTTGTTTATGTTGCCTGGTTACATAGTGAGGTAGAGGTTGTTTATGTTGTCTGGTTACAGAGTGAGGTAGAGGTTGTTTATGTTGTCTGGTTACAGAGTGAGGTAGAGGTTGTTTATGTTGTCTAGTTACTGGTTATAGAGTGAGGTAGAGGTTGTTTATGTTGTCTGGTTACATAGTGAGGTAGAGGTTGTTTATGTGCGTGCGTGCGTGCGTGCCAGCCATCAACCAGCCAGTGTTGTTTTGGGCAAAACTTGATATTATACTCCCAGTCCTGTGATGTACGATTCCCAAGGTTGGATGATAAAGATTTCCTCAGAAATTCAAAGTATTTGATTTCGCAACATGGAGAGGGAGTCACCTAAATATTTACCAACAAGGGACATAATATGATATCCTTATTCTGTAAACTGTTGACGTTGCTGATAGGCCTATTGAAAACATTTATTTTAGCAGGTGAAAATGTTTTGTTTTATAGCAATATATAATGCTCCATGGCTAATTTGAGTTTTTCTAGATTTAGAACGTAAAACAACATTTATAAAGCAAACATGAACCCTTAAGTCTTGTACAGAAAATAGTTACATTGTTTAAGCCTATTGCTGCAGAACAGTGATTACACATTATTTTCTCAGAATATTGACACACAAAAAAAGAAGATTTTAAGGTGGTTAGCCATCAAGTGACAGAGTTGACAAGCCACTTACAGAGTTGACAACAGATACTCAAAACAGATATTTTTGCCTCTAAAAGTTGAAGTTAAATACAAAAACGTTTGTAAAGTTATGGAAAATAATTAATTTAAAAAATCCCCAATAAAAACAACCATCCTATTAGATTGTTCAGCACTCTGACAGAGTTGATGTTTTACTTCATTCAGATTCATATTCTATCATAATCGGCTATGAAAAGCCAACTGACATTTAGTCCTGAGGTGCTGACTTGCTGCACCCTCGACAACTACTGGGATTATTATTATTTGACCATGCTGGTCATTTATGAACATTTTAACATCTTGGCCATGTTCTGTTATAATCTCCACCCGGCACAGCCAGAAGAGGACTGGCCACCCCACATAGCCTGGTTCCTCTCTAGGTTTCTTCCTAGGTTTTGGCCTTTCTAGGGAGTTTTTCCTAGCCACCGTGCTTCTACACCTGCATTGCTTGCTGTTTGGGGTTTTAGGCTGGGTTTCTGTACAGCACTTTGAGATATCAGCTGATGTATGAAGAGCTTTATAAATACATTTGATTTGATCTATAAATCAGGGAGAGAGAGTTGATAGTTGGTTGTTACCATGGTAATTCCAATTATGTTTGTTTAAATATATTTATGCTATAATACACCTCAGGGTTTTGTGATATATGGCCTATATACCACGGCTAAGGGCTGTGTCCAGGCACTCCGACACAGCCCTTAGCCGTGGTATTTTGGCCATATACCACACCCCCTCCTGCATTATTGCTTAATTTGAGAACTTTACAGACCATAAGTGGTCTTGTTGCACTACATGTAATGAGAACATGAATAAGAGGTCATTATGGTAGAGCTCACCCTGCTCATTCCTGATTTGAGTTGACCAAATCTCCAGACACATCTTTTAGGAATCACAGTTTCGAGATAAATCATCTTTAAAGTCAGGGAAGGCTATTGCAAGAAACAACATAAGAATTTTTCAGTTAATCTTCATTATTGCCCCAAAAAATGAACACTATTTTGGAGTTTCAAATGGGCATCCTTTTGCCCCGGCATTGGAAATTGGAAATGATTGGAAATTAATATTGAAAGTAATAATATTGAAAGTATTTAGAAAATCAAAGAAGAAAAAAAAGATTCATGTTTGTTTGTGGACCCAGTTGACAGAGGTTGATCACTCATATGTTTGAGAGCAGAAATATTAATGTGCGTAATTCCTCTGGCAGCCTGCATTTAGATTTGAGGACGCCCCCGGGCCCCCACACTTCACCAAGAAAGAATGTATCGAACGACAGTTGGTCCCGTTCCGTTCTTACCTTCTAGCGTCACCTCTCTCCCGGCTCGTTTGAGCCCCTGCACCGCCTCGTCATGCGTAGCGTCCCGCAGGTTCACACCGTTCACGGACAGAATCGCGTCACCGACATACAAGGCTTGGGTTTGATCCGCAGCCAGACCTTTGAAGATCTTACTAATAAGTATCGGCATTTTATTCTCTTTTCCTCCCTTTATGCTGATGCCGAGTCCTCCTACCTCTTGCTTTATTACTTTCACACATCTTTTTCTGTTTGCGATCGCCTCTGGGACTTGCTCCTGTAAATCCGTGAAAGCTGTCCTCACCGCAGTTTTCGGACTGTTTGTGTGATCCGGTTGAGTTGCGTTGCACCCGTAAGATCCATTGGTGAGGCCGTTTAGGGTCACATTCTCTCCCAGGTCCTCGCAACTCAACGTTAGAGCTTCTCCGTTCAAGTTGGCCAAAACATTGTGCCATCGGTCCCTCACTAAAACCTCTAAAAATCCACTTTTTTCTACTCGGTTCCCCGATATTACTGTAGCTACCGCCATCTTTGAAGCATTCTTAAAATGCCATGTGATTAAAACTCAAATAGGACTTTACCCCCGAACTTCTCAGCATGGCTTTCCAATAGTTCAGCAACTTCAGCTAACGGCTCTTTTTTTTGGCAACATAACCCAGTCCCTGCTCCAACAGCCCATATCCTCTTTGGGTGGAGCAAACTCGAAGGGCAATCCCACTAAGCAAATCACATTTCTATCCACACAGAACACTGCCGAGAGCTGTGCTGAAGTTCAAATGACATGTGTAGCCCACACTAACGTAAATATAGAGCGTCATACCTTATCACAGCCGTATTACATACATTATTACCACCCGTTAACAAACATTACCAGGCATGCTGGGTTTTATTCAGAGGGCGACCCGTGTAAAGGAATGTCCCAGTGTTGGGACAGTTGGAACTTTGGAGGTGTCCACTAGTAGACTTTTGCCTGTCCCGCCCTCTCTCTTGTGCAGCGTGCCAGGTGCGCACGGTTTGCTCGGCTTCGGCAGCGGATTTGTTGTGGGGGTTAAACACAAAACTTGCATTAAAAACAAGTGAAGTCGTATTTCCTAACATCTCACGGACTAAATGCACTTTCAATGTTCAATACACGTGTAAAATAGCCTATAATAACCTAATAATCTACAAATATGCATTATTATAGGCAAATTGGGAATGAGCATATTCTATGAGTTATTTGTAATGGATCATATACTAGGCGTGGTGGTTACATTTTTCCAACGAAAAACGATGAGAACTTTACAGAAATATGTCAACGCCATCTGAAACACGAGGAGAGAACGTTACAGAAGTACTGTATGTTAGCGCCATCTGATGGTGGAGAGAGAACCGGCGTAGCCCTGCTGTCTGTCACAATATACAGTCTATAGTCCTGCTGTCTCACAATATACAGGCTATAGTCCTGCTGTCTCACAATATACAGGCTATAGTCCTGCTGTCTCACAATATACAGTCTATAGCCCTGCTGTCTGTCACAATATACAGTCTATAGTCCTGCTGTCTCACAATATACAGTCTATAGTCCTGCTGTCTGTCACAATATACAGTCTATACTCCTGCTGTCTGTCACAATATACAGTCTATACTCCTGCTGTCTGTCACAATATACAGTCTATACTCCTGCTGTCTGTCACAATATACAGGCTATAGTCCTGCTGTCTGTCACAATATACAGTCTATACTCCTGCTGTCTGTCACAATATACAGTCTATACTCCTGCTGTCTGTCACAATATACAGGCTATAGTCCTGCTGTCTGTCACAATATACAGTCTATACTCCTGCTGTCTGTCACAATATACAGGCTATAGTCCTGCTGTCTGTCACAATATACAGTCTATAGTCCTGCTGTCTGTCACAATATACAGTCTATAGTCCTGCTGTCTGTCACAATATACAGTCTATAGTCCTGCTGTCTGTCACAATATACAGGCTATAGTCCTGCTGTCTGTCACAATATACAGGCTATAGTCCTGCTGTCTGTCACAATATACAGTCTATACTCCTGCTGTCTGTCACAATATACAGTCTATACTCCTGCTGTCTGTCACAATATACAGTCTATACTCCTGCTGTCTGTCACAATATACAGTCTATACTCCTGCTGTCTGTCACAATATACAGTCTATACTCCTGCTGTCTGTCACAATATACAGTCTATAGTCCTGCTGTCTGTCACAATATACAGTCTATACTCCTGCTGTCTGTCACAATATACAGTCTATACTCCTGCTGTCTGTCACAATATACAGTCTATACTCCTGCTGTCTGTCACAATATACAGGCTATAGTCCTGCTGTCTGTCACAATATACAGTCTATACTCCTGCTGTCTGTCACAATATACAGTCTATACTCCTGCTGTCTGTCACAATATACAGTCTATACTCCTGCTGTCTGTCACAATATACAGTCTATAGTCCTGCTGTCTGTCACAATATACAGTCTATAGTCCTGCTGTCTGTCACAATATACAGGCTATAGTCCTGCTGTCTGTCACAATATACAGGCTATACTCCTGCTGTCTGTCACAATATACAGTCTATACTCCTGCTGTCTGTCACAATATACAGTCTATACTCCTGCTGTCTGTCACAATATACAGTCTATACTCCTGCTGTCTGTCACAATATACAGTCTATAGTCCTGCTGTCTGTCACAATATACAGTCTATAGTCCTGCTGTCTGTCATAATATGCAGTATATAAGTTTCCTGAGCAAAAATGTATAAATATTTATTTTTAGTTAAAAAAATTGATGTTGGACATAAAACTGTAAAAACACCAGCAAATCAGATCCAAGTGATTTTAATTTCTGAAATCTGTTCTAAAGTATTTCCATGCATAATCGAGAGATATATGTGATTGGCTGAATGTAGTTGATGATTGGCTGAATGTAGTTGATGATTGGCTGAATGTAGTTGATGATTGGCTGAATGTAGTTGATGATTGGCTGAATGTAGTTGATGATTGGCTGAATGTAGTTGATGATTGGCTGAATCTAGTTGATGATTGGCTGAATCTAGTTGATGATTGGCTGAATGTAGTTGATGATTGGCTGAATGTAGTTGATGATTGGCTGAATGTAGTTGATGATTGGCTGAATGTAGTTGATGATTGGCTGAATGTAGTTGATGATTGGCTGAATGTAGTTGATGATTGGCTGAATGTAGTTGATGATTGGCTGAATGTAGTTGATGATTGGCTGAATCTAGTTGATGATTGGCTGAATCTAGTTGATGATTGGCTGAATCTAGTTGATGATTGGCTGAATCTAGTTGATGATTGGCTGAATCTAGTTGATGATCGGCTGAATCTAGTTGATGATCCCTGGTCTATAGCTAATCCTTTCTCTGCGTCTTTCAATATTTATAGGCCTGTTTCTGAAAACCAATCTTCATTTTGTTGTTTCAGCCCAGCTCAGTACTTTCTTTAGTTAAGACAGCTCCAAAATGCAGGTGTTTCAGCCTACCTCAGTGCTTTCTGTGGCGGTGGGGCAGCCAGCGGAATATACGGAGCGTAGGGGTTGGTAATATTCTCTAGTTGCGCTGTGATTGGCTCAGTGTTCTGTCACTCATGGGGACACTACTTCACCAGAAAATAAATTCAAGCTCCTTGGGTGCTGCCATAGAGGTACATTAGAAGTGCCCATCCGGCCTTCCGAGTGGCGCAGAAGTCTGCATCGCAGTGCCTGAGGTGTCACTACAGACCCGGGTTCAATCCCAGGCTCTGTCCAGAGACAGCAGAGGTTCAAACTGTAGATACCAGTTCCTACATTTTAATATAAAAATAGATTTTATCAAACAAAACTATCCTACATTGTATCTCTGATCCTCAGGATGACCAATCAGAGCCAGATTACTGAATGGAAGTACATTATTTATCTTCAGAGGTGAATGTATCAAACCAGTTTCCCTGATAAACATTTTTGTTGTTGTTGTGCAACAGCATGGTATTTGTTCACTGTAATAGCTACCGTAAATTGGACAGTGCAGTTCGATTAACAAGAATGTAGAGAGAGGAAGAGAGAGCATTAACAAGAGAGGAGAGAGGGAGGGAGAGCATTAACAAGAGAGGAGAGAGGGAGAGAGAGCATTAACAAGAGAGGAGAGAGGAAGAGAGAGCATTAACAAGAGAGGAGAGAGAAGAAGAGAGAGCATTAACAAGAGAGGAGAGAGGGAGAGAGAGCATTAACAAGAGAGGAGAGAGGAAGAGAGAGCATTAACAAGAGAGGAGAGAGAGGAAGAGAGAGCATTAACAAGAGAGGAGAGAGAGGAAGAGAGAGCATTAACAAGAGAGGAGAGAGAGGAAGAGAGAGCGTTAACAAGAGAGGAGAGAGGAAGAGAGAGCATTAACAAGAGAGGAGAGAGGAAGAGAGAGCATTAACAAGAGAGGAGAGAGAGGAAGAGAGAGCATTAACAAGAGTGGAGAGAGAGGAAGAGAGAGCATTAACAAGAGAGGAGAGAGAGGAAGAGAGAGCATTAACAAGAGAGGAGAGAGGAAGAGAGAGCATTAACAAGAGAGGAGAGAGAGGAAGAGAGAGCATTAACAAGAGAGGAGAGAGAGGAAGAGAGACCATTAAAAAGAGAGGAGAGAGAGGAAGAGAGAGCGTTAACAAGATAGGAGAGAGGGGAAGAGAGAGCATTATCAAGAGAGGAGAGAGAGGAAGAGAGAGCATTAACAAGAGAGGAGAGAGAGGAAGAGAGAGCATTAACAAGAGAGGAGAGAGAGGAAGAGAGAGCATTAACAAGAGAGGAGAGAGAGGAAGAGAGAGCGTTAACAAGATAGGAGAGAGAGGAAGAGAGAGCGTTAACAAGAGAGGAGAGAGAGAAAGAGAGAGCATTAACAAGAGAGGAGAGAGGAAGAGAGAGCGTTAACAAGAGAGGAGAGAGAGGAAGAGAGAGCATTAACAAGAGAGGAGAGAGGAAGAGAGAGCATTAACAAGAGAGGAGAGAGAGGAAGAGAGAGCATTAACAAGAGAGGAGAGAGAGGAAGAGAGAGCATTAACAAGAGAGGAGAGAGAGGAAGAGAGAGCTTTAACAAGAGAGGAGAGAGGAAGAGAGAGCATTAACAAGAGAGGAGAGAGAGGAAGAGAGAGCATTAACAAGAGAGGAGAGAGAGGAAGAGAGAGCATTAACAAGAGAGGAGAGAGGAAGAGAGAGCATTAACAAGAGAGGAGAGAGAGGAAGAGAGAGCATTAACAAGAGAGGAGAGAGAGGAAGAGAGAGCATTAACAAGAGAGGAGAGAGAGGAAGAGAGAGAGGAAGAGAGAGCATTAACAAGAGAGGAGAGAGAGAAAGAGAGAGAGAAAGAGAGAGCATTAACAAGAGAGGAAGAGAGAGAGGAAGAGAGAGCGTTAACAAGAGAGGAGAGAGAGGAAGAGAGAGCATTAACAAGAGAGGAGAGAGAGAAAGAGAGAGAGAGGAAGAGAGGAGCGTTAACAAGAGAGGAGAAAGAGGAAGAGAGAGAGGAAGAGAGAGCGTTTACAAGAGAGGAGAGAGAGGAAGAGAGAGCATTAACAAGAGAGGAGAGAGAGGAAGAGAGAGCATTAACAAGAGAGGAGAGAGAGGAAGAGAGAGCATTAACAAGAGAGGAGAGAGAGGAAGAGAGAGCATTAACAAGAGAGGAGAGAGGAAGAGAGAGCATTAACAAGAGAGGAGAGAGAGGAAGAGAGAAAGGAAGAGAGAGCGTTTACAAGAGAGGAGAGAGAGGAAAGAGAGAGCATTAACAAGAGAGGAGAGAGAGGAAGAGAGAGCATTAACAAGAGAGGAGAGAGAGGAAGAGAGAGCATTAACAAGAGAGGAGAGAGAGGAAGAGAGAGCATTAACAAGAGAGGAGAGAGGAAGAGAGAGCATTAACAAGAGAGGAGAGAGAGGAAGAGAGAAAGGAAGAGAGAGCGTTAACAAGAGAGGAGAGAGAGGAAGAGAGAGCATTAACAAGAGAGGAGAGAGAGGAAGAGAGAGCGTTAACAAGAGAGGAGAGAGGAAGAGAGAGAGGAAGAGAGAGCATTAACAAGAGAGGAGAGAGAGGAAGAGAGAGCTTTAACAAGAGAGGAGAGAGAGGAAGAGAGAGCATTAACAAGAGAGGAGAGAGAGGAAGAGAGAGCATTAACAAGAGAGGAGAGAGAGGAAGTCAGAGCATTAACAAGAGGAGAGAGGAAGAGAGAGCATTAACAAGAGAGGAGAGAGGAAGAGAGAGCATTAACAAGAGAGGAGAGAGGAAGAGAGAGAGGAAGAGAGAGCATTAACAAGAGGAGAGAGGAAGAGAGAGCATTAACAAGAGAGGAGAGAGGAAGAGAGAGCAATTAACAAGAGGAGAGAGGAAGAGAGAGCATTAACAAGAGAGGAGAGAGGAAGAGAGAGCATTAACAAGAGAGGAGAGAGAGGAAGAGAGAGCATTAACAAGAGGAGAGAGGAAGAGAGAGCGTTAACAAGAGAGGAGAGAGAAAGAGAGAGCATTAACAAGAGAGGAGAGAGAGGAAGAGAGAGCATTAACAAGAGGAGAGAGGAAGAGAGAGCATTAACAAGAGAGGAGAGAGAGGAAGAGAGAGCATTAACAAGAGAGGAGAGAGGAAGAGAGAGCATTAACAAGAGAGGAGAGAGAGGAAGAGAGAGCATTAACAAGAGAGGAGAGAGAGGAAGAGAGAGCATTAACAAGATAGGAGAGAGAGGAAGAGAGAGCATTAACAAGAGAGGAGAGAGAGGAAGAGAGAGCATTAACAAGAGAGGAGAGAGAGGAAGTCAGAGCATTAACAAGAGGAGAGAGGAAGAGAGAGCATTAACAAGAGAGGAGAGAGGAAGAGAGAGCATTAACAAGAGAGGAGAGAGGAAGAGAGAGAGGAAGAGAGAGCATTAACAAGAGGAGAGAGGAAGAGAGAGCATTAACAAGAGAGGAGAGAGGAAGAGAGAGCATTAACAAGAGGAGAGAGGAAGAGAGAGCATTAACAAGAGAGGAGAGAGGAAGAGAGAGCATTAACAAGAGAGAAGAGAGAGGAAGAGAGAGCATTAACAAGAGGAGAGAGGAAGAGAGAGCATTAACAAGAGAGGAGAGAGAAAGAGAGAGCATTAACAAGAGAGGAGAGAGAGGAAGAGAGAGCATTAACAAGAGGAGAGAGGAAGAGAGAGCATTAACAAGAGAGGAGAGAGAGGAAGAGAGAGCATTAACAAGAGGAGAGAGGAAGAGAGAGCATTAACAAGAGAGGAGAGAGGAAGAGAGAGCATTAACAAGAGAGGAGAGAGAGGAAGAGAGAGCATTAACAAGAGGAGAGAGGAAGAGAGAGCATTAACAAGAGAGGAGAGAGGAAGAGAGAGCATTAACAAGAGAGGAGAGAGAGGAAGAGAGAGCATTAACAAGAGAGGAGAGAGAGGAAGAGAGAGCATTAACAAGAGAGGAGAGAGAGGAAGAGAGAGCATTAACAAGAGAGGAGAGAGAGGAAGAGAGAGCATTAACAAGAGAGGAGAGAGGAAGAGAGAGCATTAACAAGAGAGGAGAGAGGAAGAGAGAGAGGAAGAGAGAGCATTAACAAGAGAGGAGAGAGAGGAAGAGAGAGCATTAACAAGAGAGGAGAGAGAGGAAGAGAGAGCATTAACAAGAGAGGAGAGAGGAAGAGAGCATTAACAAGATAGGAGAGAGAGGAAGAGAGAGCATTAACAAGAGAGGAGAGAGAGGAAGAGAGAGCATTAACAAGATAGGAGAGAGAAGAAGAGAGCGAGCGAGAGAACTGATATTCCAAAAATAAGCATTTTAGTCTAATGAGGCATATTGTTACTTTTATGTGCAAATTAGATATGAAACAAGACTAATTATGTTATTTGTGTGAATTACCTTCAAAGTAAACAAACAATAGCAGTGAATGTCATTAATAATCATATAACTTTATTTTGTATAATTTAAATAGTCATCACCATGCCATTAGCTAATTAATTAACTACAGACGAACACATTTATAGTGAGGTCTAAACATAGAAGTATTTTCCTCTGCGGTTCTATTTAATGATCAGAGTCAATTCCTGGTTAATAATGTGAAGGATATCTGTGATGATCGTCCTCTTATCTCTGTCCCCTAAACTACAGTTAGGCCTGATTATGAATAACCAGACAGTGTTTATGGAACTGTTTATGAGACACATGTATTTATTGAATATAATGTGTGACTAGCGATGTATTTCGATGTCTTGATTGTTGATCACCTGCAAACGAGACGAGACATGTATGAGAGTTTGTTGTCGCACACCTGTCAATCAGCAGCAGCGTAGCCTAGTGGTTAGAGCGTTGGACTAGAAACCGAAAGGTTGCAAGTTCAAATCCCCGAGCTGACAAGGTACAAATCTGTCATTCTGCCCCTGAACAGGCACTTAACCCACTGTTCCTAGGCCGTCATTGAAAATAAGACCGTGTTATTAACTGACTTGCCAAGGTTAATAAAAAAAATCCAAACCTTTTGTTGTGTGTCTGCCTGTCTAAACATGTACGTAACGATCAACAGTTCCAACTATGACGTGAACATATTTATATCAGCTGAAAGAGATAAAGCTGCAGAAATGTAAAGGCTCACCTCGTATTTTTCTTGTTTATTGAAGAGGGTTGAGTCTTGTTTCTGATGGTATTTTTACAGACAAACAGTGGGTGTGTTGGAGTGCATGATACAGACTACAGGTATAGCGGAAGTCTCTTATTCCCGAGGCGATGTACGTGTTTATATCCCCAAAATATACACTACCGGTCAAAGGTTTTACAACACCGACTCATTCAAGGGTTTGTCTTTATTTTTACTCTTTTCTACATTGTAGAATAATAGTGAAGACATCAAAACTATGAAATAACAGGAATCATGTAGTAACCAAAAAAGGTACCGGACGGCAGGCAGGGTCAGGGTCAGGGACAGGGACAGGGTCAGGGTCAGGGACAGGGACAGGGTCAGGGACAGGGTCAGGGACAGGGTCAGGGTCAGGGACAGGGTCAGGGTCAGGGACAGGGTCAGGGTCAGGGTCAGGGACAGGGACAGGGACAGGGTCAGGGACAGGGTCAGGGACAGGGTCAGGGACAGGGACAGGGTCAGGGACAGGGTCAGGGACAGGGACAGGGTCAGGGACAGGGTTAGGGACAGGGTCAGGGTCAGGGTCAGGGTCAGGGACAGGGTCAGGGTCAGGGACAGGGACAGGCAGAGTGGTCATGTGGGTGGGTACAGGGTCAGGACAGGGTCAGGCAGAGTGGTCATGTGGGTGGGTACAGGGTCAGGACAGGCAGGGTCAGGGTCAGGGACAGGGTCAGGGTCAGGCAGAGTGGTCATGTGGGTGGGTACAGGGTCAGGATCAGGGACAGGGACAGGCGGAGTGGTCATGTGGGTGGGTACAGGGTCAGGGACAGGGTCAGGGTCAGGGACAGGCAGATTGGTCATGTGGGTGGGTACAGGGTTAGGACAGGGTCAGGGTCAGGCAGAGTGGTCATGTTGGTGGGTACAGGGTCAGGGTCAGGCAGAGTGGTCATGTGGGTGGGTACAGGGTATGTGGTCATGTGGGTGGGTACAGGGTCAGGCAGAGTGGTCATGTGGGCGGGTACAGGGTCAGGCAGAGTGGTCATGTGGGTGGGTACAGGGTCAGGCAGAGTGGTCATGTGGGTGGGTATAGGGTCAGGGTCAGGGTCAGGCAGAGTGGTCATGTGGGCGGGTACAGGGTCAGGCAGAGTGGTCATGTGGGTGGGTACAGGGTCAGGCAGAGTGGTCATGCGGGTGGGTACAGGGTCAGGGTCAGGCAGAGTGGTCATGAGGGCGGGTACAGGTTCAGGGTTAGGGTCAGGTAGAGTGGTCATGTGGGTGGGTACAGGGTCAGGCAGAGTGGTCATGTGGGTGGGTAAAGGGGGGTGGGTCAGGCTCAGGCAGAGTGGTCATGTGGGTGGGTACAGGGTCAGGGTCAGGCAGAGTGGTCATGCGGGTGGGTACAGGGTCAGGACAGGCAAGGGTCAGGGTCAGGCAGAGTGGTCATGTGGGCGGGTACCGAGTCAGGCAGAGTGGTCATGTGGGTGGGTACAGGGTCAGGGACAGGCAGAGTGGTCATGTGGGTGGGTACAGGGTCAGGACAGGGTCAGGGTCAGGCAGAGTGGTCATGTGGGTGGGTACAGGGTCAGGATCAGGGACAGGGACAGGCAGAGTGGTCATGTGGGTGGGTACAGGGTCAGGGACAGGGTCAGGGTCAGGGACAGGCAGATTGGTCATGTGGGTGGGTACAGGGTTAGGACAGGGTCAGGGTCAGGCAGAGTGGTCATGTGGGTGGGTACAGGGTCAGGCAGAGTGGTCATGTGGGTGGGTACAGGGTCAGGGTCAGGCAGAGTGGTCATGTTGGTGGGTACAGGGTCAGGGTCAGGCAGAGTGGTCATGTGGGTGGGTACAGGGTATGTGGTCATGTGGGTGGGTACAGGGTCAGGCAGAGTGGTCATGTGGGCGGGTACAGGGTCAGGCAGAGTGGTCATGTGGGTGGGTACAGGGTCAGGCAGAGTGGTCATGTGGGTGGGTATAGGGTCAGGGTCAGGCAGAGTGGTCATGTGGGCGAGTACAGGGTCAGGCAGAGTGGTCATGTGGGTGGGTACAGGGTCAGGCAGAGTGGTCATGCGGGTGGGTACAGGGTCAGGGTCAGGGTCAGGCAGAGTGGTCATGAGGGCGGGTACAGGATCAGGGTTAGGGTCAGGTAGAGTGGTCATGTGGGTGGGTACAGGGTCAGGCAGAGTGGTCATGTGGGTGGGTAAAGGGGGGTGGGTCAGGCTCAGGCAGAGTGGTCATGTGGGTGGGTACAGGGTCAGGGTCAGGCAGAGTGGTCATGCGGGTGGGTACAGGGTCAGGACAGGCAAGGGTCAGGGTCAGGCAGAGTGGTCATGTGGGCGGGTACCGAGTCAGGCAGAGTGGTCATGTGGGCGGGTACAGGGTCAGGGTCAGGCAGAGTGGTCATGTGGGCGGGTACAGGATCAGGGTTAGGGTCAGGTAGAGTGGTCATGTGGGTGGGTACAGGGTCAGGCAGAGTGGTCATGTGGGTGGGTATAGGGTCAGGTAGAGTGGTCATGCGGGTGGGTACAGGGTCAGGGTCAGGCAGAGTGGTCATGAGGGCGGGTACAGGGTCAGGGTCAGGCAGAGGGGTCATGCGGGCGGGTACAGGATCAGGGTTAGGGTCAGGTAGAGTGGTCATGTGGGTGGGTACAGGGTCAGGGTCAGGGACAGGCAGAGTGGTCATGTGGGTGGGTACAGGGTCAGGGACAGGCAGAGTGGTCATGTGGGTGGGTACAGGGTCAGGGACAGGCAGAGTGGTCATGTGGGTGGGTACAGGGTCAGGACAGGGTCAGGGTCATGCAGAGTGGTCATGTGGGTGGGTACAGGGTCAGGATCAGGGACAGGGACAGGCAGAGTGGTCATGTGGGTGGGTACAGGGTCAGGGACAGGGTCAGGGTCAGGGACAGGCAGATTGGTCATGTGGGTGGGTACAGGGTTAGGACAGGGTCAGGGTCAGGCAGAGTGGTCATGTGGGTGGGTACAGGGTCAGGCAGAGTGGTCATGTGGGTGGGTACAGGGTCAGGGTCAGGCAGAGTGGTCATGTTGGTGGGTACAGGGTCAGGGTCAGGCAGAGTGGTCATGTGGGTGGGTACAGGGTATGTGGTCATGTGGGTGGGTACAGGGTCAGGCAGAGTGGTCATGTGGGCGGGTACAGGGTCAGGCAGAGTGGTCATGTGGGTGGGTACAGGGTCAGGCAGAGTGGTCATGTGGGTGGGTATAGGGTCAGGGTCAGGCAGAGTGGTCATGTGGGCGGGTACAGGGTCAGGCAGAGTGGTCATGTGGGTGGGTACAGGGTCAGGCAGAGTGGTCATGCGGGTGGGTACAGGGTCAGGGTCAGGCAGAGTGGTCATGAGGGCGGGTACAGGATCAGGGTTAGGGTCAGGTAGAGTGGTCATGTGGGTGGGTACAGGGTCAGGCAGAGTGGTCATGTGGGTGGGTAAAGGGGGGTGGGTCAGGCTCAGGCAGAGTGGTCATGTGGGTGGGTACAGGGTCAGGGTCAGGCAGAGTGGTCATGCGGGTGGGTACAGGGTCAGGACAGGCAAGGGTCAGGGTCAGGCAGAGTGGTCATGTGGGCGGGTACCGAGTCAGGCAGAGTGGTCATGTGGGTGGGTACAGGGTCAGGATCAGGGACAGGGACAGGCAGAGTGGTCATGTGGGCGGGTACCGAGTCAGGCAGAGTGGTCATGTGGGTGGGTACAGGGTCAGGATCAGGGACAGGGACAGGCAGAGTGGTCATGTGGGTGGGTACAGGGTCAGGGACAGGGTCAGGGTCAGGGACAGGCAGATTGGTCATGTGGGTGGGTACAGGGTTAGGACAGGGTCAGGGTCAGGCAGAGTGGTCATGTGGGTGGGTACAGGGTCAGGCAGAGTGGTCATGTGGGTGGGTACAGGGTCAGGGTCAGGCAGAGTGGTCATGTTGGTGGGTACAGGGTCAGGGTCAGGCAGAGTGGTCATGTGGGTGGGTACAGGGTATGTGGTCATGTGGGTGGGTACAGGGTCAGGCAGAGTGGTCATGTGGGCGGGTACAGGGTCAGGCAGAGTGGTCATGTGGGTGGGTACAGGGTCAGGCAGAGTGGTCATGTGGGTGGGTATAGGGTCAGGGTCAGGCAGAGTGGTCATGTGGGCGGGTACAGGGTCAGGCAGAGTGGTCATGTGGGTGGGTACAGGGTCAGGCAGAGTGGTCATGCGGGTGGGTACAGGGTCAGGGTCAGGCAGAGTGGTCATGAGGGCGGGTACAGGATCAGGGTTAGGGTCAGGTAGAGTGGTCATGTGGGTGGGTACAGGGTCAGGCAGAGTGGTCATGTGGGTGGGTAAAGGGGGGTGGGTCAGGCTCAGGCAGAGTGGTCATGTGGGTGGGTACAGGGTCAGGGTCAGGCAGAGTGGTCATGCGGGTGGGTACAGGGTCAGGACAGGCAAGGGTCAGGGTCAGGCAGAGTGGTCATGTGGGCGGGTACCGAGTCAGGCAGAGTGGTCATGTGGGCGGGTACAGGGTCAGGGTCAGGCAGAGTGGTCATGCGGGCGGGTACAGGATCAGGGTTAGGGTCAGGTAGAGTGGTCATGTGGGTGGGTACAGGGTCAGGCAGAGTGGTCATGTGGGTGGGTATAGGGTCAGGTAGAGTGGTCATGCGGGTGGGTACAGGGTCAGGGTCAGGCAGAGTGGTCATGAGGGCGGGTACAGGGTCAGGGTCAGGCAGAGTGGTCATGCGGGCGGGTACAGGATCAGGGTTAGGGTCAGGTAGAGTGGTCATGTGGGTGGGTACAGGGTCAGGCAGAGTGGTCATGTGGGCAGGTACAGGGTCAGGCAGAGTGGTCATGTGGGTGGGTACAGGGTCAGGCAGAGTGGTCATGTGGGTGGGTACAGGGTCAGGACAGGGTCAGGGTCAGGCAGAGTGGTCATGTGGGTGGGTACAGGGTCAGGGTCAGGCAGAGTGGTCATGCGGGTGGGTACAGTGTCAGGACAGGCACGGGTCAGGGTCAGGCAGAGTGGTCATGCGGGCGGGTACAGGGTCAGGACAGGCAACGGTCAAAAACCAGGAGGACAAGAAAAATAGAGACTGGGAAACCACAGGCGCTGACAGGATGACCGCTGGTCAACTTGACAAACGAGACCAACTGGCACAGACAGACAACACAGGTATAAATACCCAGGGTATAAGTGGGGGAAGATGAGCGACACCTGGAGGGGTGTGGAGACGAGCACAAGTGAAACAGATCGGGGAGTGACATTCCTTTTTAACACTCACTCACTCACTCACTCCCTCACTCCCTCACTCACTCACTCACTCACTCACTCACTCACTCACTCACTCACTCACTCACTCACTCACTCACTCCCTCACTCACTCACTCACTCACTCACTCACTCACTCACTCACTCACTCACTCACTCACTCACTCACTGACTCCCTCCCTCCCTCCCTCCCTGGTACAGGCATGAGTGAAGTTTTCATGTGAGTTTATTATGCCAACTTTTTGTTCGTCGTCCTGTTTATTTGTGTTTTTTGTAAATACTTGTACAGTGGCCGGCAATATTAGTTCTTCACCTTCCAAATAAAAAGCCTCACTTGGGCAACAAAACCCCCATCAACTTCGTCAGCATCCTCACTGTTAATATCCTACCCCTGGTTCAACCTCATAATATTATTTAAAGAACACCTTTCTCTTTATAATGTTGACAGACTAGATCCAGGAGAGTCTGTCTGGCCCACAGTGTTGCAGCAGTATTATCCAGTGGGTATACAGAGATTAAATCAAAACTTCCAGTGTCATTTATGACTTTAGATTGGGATAAATCTGGCCTGAGTATTTCTTGGCCCTGATTTACGAGTGTCTGACTCCACTGTGGAACTCCAAAGGAAGGATGACCCAAACAAGCATAGCACTTAGTCCACGTCCCAAACGGCTGCTTATTCCTTTTATAGTGCACTACATTTGTAGTGCACTACATTTGTAGTGCATTGTATATGGCATAGGGCGCCATTGGGCATTGGTCAAAAGTAGTGTACTATGTAGGGAATAGGATGCCATGTAAAAAAATGTGCTTATTATTTTTCTGTAATGAAATGTAGGACGTGGTTCCTGTCAGTGAAACAGCAGGGAAGAAACAAGCTGCTCAGAATAAAGAGCTATGTTGACGAGTTGGTACTGTTCTCACGTGGTACTGTTCTCACGTGGTACTGTTCTCACGTGGTACTGTTCTCACGTGTGTGTGTGGGGGGGGGGGGGGGGGGGGGGGTGCGTGTGTGTGGGGGGGGGGGGGGGGGTGCGTGCGTGTGTGTGGGGGGTGTGTGTGTGGGGGGGGGGTGCGTGCGTGTGTGTGTGTGTGGGGGGGGTGTGTGGGGGGGGGGTGCGTGCGTGTGTGTGTGTGTGTGGGGTGTGTGTGTGTGTGTGTGTGTGTGTGTGTGTGTGTGTGGGGTGTGTGTGTGGGGGGGTGCGTGTGTGTGTGTGCTGAGGAGACTGTACTTAAGGACATGTGGTCTCATTTAAAACATATTCCCATCCAGGGTTTGACTTACAGTACTCATAGTTTAGTTTTTAAGAGGTGTAGGGTTACAGAATGATTTGCATTAACACCTAAATCAATGTATTCATTTCATATGGAATTCATGGTTTTTCTGGTAGTTAGTGGGGGTTCTATAGGCTACTGTTTCAGGGCTCCAGGCTTTCAGACCCACGTTTCCACCTCCCCCCTGTGTGCTGCAGCAGGACTCCCAGATCCATCTGGGTCGGTACCTCCACCAACACCATGTATCTATACGTGCAGGACTACATACAGACAGAGATCCAGACACACACACACACACACACACACACACACACACGCACACACACACACACACACACACACACACAGAGAATCACACTTCTCGTGGTTTTCACTATGCACAGTCGGATCAAAGAGAGTTGGAGTGAACAGCCAGGCTGACTGGAGCCCGATCGAGTCCCAAATGGCAGCCTATTCCCTATGTAGTGCACTACTTTCAACCAGGGCCCATAGGTCTATGTTCAAAAGTAGTGCACTATATAGGGAATAGGTTGCCACTCTGGGACGCAGCCTGTCCCCCTCCTAAAGGTTGCTACAAGCGTTACGCCATTGATCTTAACTGACTTGCCTAGTTAAATAAAGGTTCAATAAATCACATCTATGTGCGTTTGTACACGTGGGTGGAAGTGGCGGACATCTTTTTGTAACATCCTGTCCCCACTGGTCCCATTAATGATAGCAACGTTTTTTATTTGTGTCTTTTCATTATAGTGAAATCAAGGAAGAGTCGCCGTCCCTTTGCTAGTATTAACTAGCTGGCAGCCTGGCTAGCTGGATTTAGCCTGACGATATATCCCATGTCCCTTCACAGGGACGGGCCACTGATTGAGCAGAGCCCTGTCTTATGAAAACTCAAATCTCACATTTTCGAAGGTAAAATCACATTTCATCCCATCATGAATAATTTAATAGTCAAACATTTAAATTGAACAACAATTCCATGTGAATCCGATAACTCTGATGTGTAGACTTTCCACTGTAGAGTTTATGTCATCTTATCATTGATGAGAATGTCTCAGATGACAACCCAACTGACATCATATTCATTAAGTACCACCGCATATGTTCAATTGTTCAGATTACCAGAATATAGTTCATTCCCCCCCCCCCCCCTACTGATGTTCCCAGAATCTCTATGTTAACCAAGGGTTTTGCGAATGTAACCTCAGTAGGGTAGGGAGAGGAAAAAGGGGGGAAGAGTATTTATGACTGTCATAAACCAATCCCCCAGGCCAACGTCACGACACTGTCCTTGGATCCTTGGACACCAGTGCTGAGGTTCCAGCCCCTAAGTGAAAGCAGGCGGTGCTGTGTAAAATAATTCACCCCAGCATAGGGGCTTCCGTCATAGCGGCAGGATGGACTGATTAAGGCGGTTGTGAAATGAAAAGAGGTTGGTTGGTCGAGTTGGTTGGGTTCATATGGCTGTAGGCTCTGGGAGCCGATCTACAGTGAGGGAAAATAGTATTTGATCCCCTGCTGATTTTGTATGTTTGCCCACTGACAAAGAAATGATCAGTCTATAATTTTAATGGTAGGTTTATTTGAACAGTGAGAGACAGAATAACAACAAAATAATTTGCAATTTAATGAGGGAAATAAGTATTTGACCCCCTCTCAATCAGAAAGATTTCTGGCTCCTTGGTGTCTTTTATACAGGTAACGAGCTGAGATTAGGAGCACACTCTTAAAAGGAGTGCTCCTAATCTCAGTTTGTTACCTGTATAACAGATACCTGTCCACAGAAGCAATCAATCAATCAGTTTCCAAACTCTCCACCATGGCCAAGACCAAAGAGCTCTCCAAGGATGTCAGGGACAAGATTGTAGACCTACACAAGGCTGGAATGGGCTACAAGACCATCGCCAAGCAGCTTGGTGAGAAGGTGACAACAGTTTGTGCGATTATTCGCAAATTGAAGAAACACAAAAGAACTGTCAATCTCCCTACGCCTGGGGCTCCATGCAAGATCTCACCTCGTGGAGTTGCAATGATCATGAGAATGGTGAGGAATCAGCCCAGAACTACACGGGAGGATCTTGTCAATGATCTCAAGGCAGCTGGGACCATAGTTACCAAGAAAAATGTTGGTAACACACTACGCTGTGAAGGACTGAAATCCTGCAGTGCCTGCAAGGTCCTCCTGCTCAAGAAAGCACATATGCATATATATGCCTTCTGAAGTTTGCCAATGAACATCTAAATGATTCAGAGGAGGACAACCACAAGTGTTGTGGTCAGATGAGACCGAAATGGAGCTCTTTGGCATCAACTCAACTCGCCGTGTTTGGAGGAGAAGGAATGCTGCCTATGACCCCAAGAACACCATCAAACATGGAGATGGAAACATTATGCTTTGGGGGTGTTTTTCTCCTAAGGGGACAGGACAACTTCATTGCATCAAAGGGACGATGGACGGGGCCATGTACCGTCAAATCTTGGGTGAGAACCTTCTTCCCTCAGCCAGGGCATTGAAAATGGGTCGTGGATGGGTTTTCCAGCATGACAATGACCCAAAACACACAGCCAAAGGCAACAAAGGAGTGGCTCAATAAGAAGCACATTAAGGTCCTGGAGTGGCCTAGCCAGTCTCCACACCTTAATCCCATAGACAATCTGTGGAGGGAGCTGAAGGTTCGAGTTGCCAAATGTCAGCCTCGAAACCTTAATGACTTGGAGAAGATCTGCAAAGAGGAGTGGGACAAAATCCCTCCTGAGACGTGTGCAAACCTGGTGGCCGACTACAAGAAACGTCTGACCTCTGTGATTGCCAACAAGGGTTTTGCCACCAAGTACTAAGTCATGTTTTACAGAGGGGTCAAATACTTATTTCCCTCATTCAAATGCAAATCAATTTATAACATTTTTGACATGCGTTTTTTCTGGATCTTTTTCATGTTATTCTCTCTCCCTGTTCAAATAAACCTAAATAAACCTAGACTGATCATTTCTTTGTCAGTGGGCAAACGTACAAAATCAGCAGGGGATCAAATACTTTTTTTCCCTCACTGTATTTCAGATTAACAGGCAGACTGGTTCGCTCTCTCTGTTTTTCTCTCTTTCTCTCTGTCGGACAGAGGGACAGGCAGGCAAGCAAGCAGACAGACAGGCAAGCAGACAGACAGGCAGGCAGACAGGCAGGCAGAAAGAAAGACAGACAGACAAGCAGACAGACATGCAAGCAGACAGACAGGCAGGCAGACAGACAGACAGGCAGGCAGAAAGAAAGACAGACAGACATAGTGGTTCTCTCTGTCCTCTCCCCTCATCAGTGGCTCGGCAGATTCGATGGCAGTGAGGCCACATGTGGAACCGTTAGGGCCAACTCAGCGGTTTGTCTCCCACAGTGAATATGATACATGTAATATTTACCAGATTGCAGTCCAGGCCAGTCCCCCCAAAGGTCCTCTCTGCCTTTCTGAAGACCTTTCTGATGGCCAACCGGCCCAGAGGCAGAGAGCAGGAAGGACTTTCAATAAAAAGAAACACCTTTTGACACTGTGTGTGTGTGTGTGTGTGTGTGTGTGTGTGTGTGTGTGCGTGCGTGCGTGCGTGCGTTTGTGTGTGTGTGTGTGTGTGTGTGTGTGTGTGTGTGTGAGTGCGTGCGTGCGTGCGTTTGTGTGTGTGTGTTTGTGTGTGTGTGTGTGTGTGTGAGTGAGTGCGTGCGTGCGTGCGTGCGTGCGTTTGTGTGTGTGTTTGTGTGTGTGTGTGTGTGAGTGAGTGCGTGCGTGCGTGCGTGCGTGCGTGCGTGCGTTTGTGCTTGCGTGCGTTTGTGTGTGTGTGTGTTTGTGTGTGTGTGTGCCTTCGTGCACGAGTGTGTGTGTCCGTGTAATGGTAAAAATGTCCTGACTCGTGAATATATCAGTGTATTTTGTTTAACGTGGAAAAGATATTTACGTCTAATGCAGTGGTTCCCAAACGTATTATAGTCTCGTACCCCTTCAAGCATTCAACCTCCAGCTGCGTACCCCTCTAAGCACCAGGGGCAGCGCACTCTCAAATGTGGTTTTTTGCCTTAATTGTAAGCCTGTCACACACACACTATACAATACACTTATTAAACATAAGCTCGTGGGAAGTGACAAAGATTATAGGACCAGGGCAGAAATAATAATATATTAACAGTCAATAATTTTGCTCTTTATTTAACCATCTGACATATAAAACCTTATTTGTTCAAAAAGAATCTAAATAACTCACCACAGGTTAATGAGAAGGGTGTGAATAACTCACCACAGGTTAATGAGAAGGGTGTGAATAACTCACCACAGGTTAATGAGAAGGGTGTGAATAACTCACCACAGGTTAATGAGAAGGATGTGAATAACTCACCACAGGTTAATGAGAAGGGTGTGAATAACTCACCACAGGTTAATGAGAAGGATGTGAATAACTCACCACAGGTTAATGAGAAGGGTGTGAATAACTCACCACAGGTTAATGAGAAGGGTGTGAATACTCACCACAGGTTAATGAGAAGGATGTGAATAACTCACCACAGGTTAATGAGAAGGGTGTGAATAACTCACCACAGGTTCATGAGAAGGGTGTGAATAACTCACCACAGGTTAATGAGAAGGGTGTGAATAACTCACCACAGGTTAATGAGAAGGGTGTGAATAACTCACCACAGGTTAATGAGAAGGGTGTGAATAACTCACCACAGGTTAATGAGAAGGGTGTGAATAACTCACCACAGGTTAATGAGAAGGGTGTGAATAACTCACCACAGGTTAATGAGAAGGGTGTGAATAACTCACCACAGGTTAATGAGAAGGGTGTGAATAACTCACCACAGGTTAATGAGAAGGGTGTGAATAACTCACCACAGGTTAATGAGAAGGGTGTGAATAACTCACCACAGGTTAATGAGAAGGGTGTGAATAACTCACCACAGGTTAATGAGAAGGGTGTGAATAACTCACCACAGGTTAATGAGAAGGGTGTGAATAACTCACCACAGGTTAATGAGAAGGGTGTGAATAACTCACCACAGGTTAATGAGAAGGGTGTGAATAACTCACCACAGGTTAATGAGAAGGGTGTGAATAACTCACCACAGGTTAATGAGAAGGGTGTGAATAACTCACCACAGGTTAATGAGAAGGGTGTGAATAACTCACCACAGGTTAATGAGAAGGGTGTGAATAACTCACCACAGGTTAATGAGAAGGGTGTGAATAACTCACCACAGGTTAATGAGAAGGGTGTGAATAACTCACCACAGGTTAATGAGAAGGGTGTGAATAACTCACCACAGGTTAATGAGAAGGGTGTGAATAACTCACCACAGGTTAATGAGAAGGGTGTGAATAACTCACCACAGGTTAATGAGAAGGGTGTGAATACCTCACCACAGGTTAATGAGAAGGGTGTGAATAACTCACCACAGGTTAATGAGAAGGGTGTGAATAACTCACCACAGGTTAATGAGAAGGGTGTGAATAACTCACCACAGGTTAATGAGAAGGGTGTGAATAACTCACCACAGGTTAATGAGAAGGGTGTGAATAACTCACCACAGGTTAATGAGAAGGGTGTGAATACCTCACCACAGGTTAATGAGAAGGATGTGAATAACTCACCACAGGTTAATGAGAAGGGTGTGAATAACTCACCACAGGTTAATGAGAAGGGTGTGAATAACTCACCACAGGTTAATGAGAAGGGTGTGAATAACTCACCACAGGTTAATGAGAAGGGTGTGAATAACTCACCACAGGTTCATGAGAAGGGTGTGAATAACTCACCACAGGTTAATGAGAAGGGTGTGAATAACTCACCACAGGTTAATGAGAAGGGTGTGAATAACTCACCACAGGTTAATGAGAAGGGTGTGAATAACTCACCACAGGTTAATGAGAAGGGTGTGAATAACTCACCACAGGTTAATGAGAAGGGTGTGAATAACTCACCACAGGTTAATGAGAAGGGTGTGAATAACTCACCACAGGTTAATGAGAAGGGTGTGAATAACTCACCACAGGTTAATGAGAAGGATGTGAATAACTCACCACAGGTTAATGAGAAGGGTGTGAATAACTCACGACAGGTTAATGAGAAGGGTGTGAATAACTCACCACAGGTTAATGAGAAGGGTGTGAATAACTCACCACAGGTTAATGATAAGGGTGTGAATAACTCACCACAGGTTAATGAGAAGGGTGTGAATAACTCACCACAGGTTAATGAGAAGGGTGTGAATAACTCACCACAGGTTAATGAGAAGGGTGTGAATAACTCACCACAGGTTAATGAGAAGGGTGTGAATAACTCACCACAGGTTAATGAGAAGGGTGTGAATAACTCACCACAGGTTAATGAGAAGGGTGTGAATAACTCACCACAGGTTAATGAGAAGGGTGTGAATAACTCACCACAGGTTAATGAGAAGGGTGTGAATAACTCACCACAGGTTAATGAGAAGGGTGTGAATAACTCACCACAGGTTAATGAGAAGGGTGTGAATAACTCACCACAGGTTAATGAGTAGGGTCTGCTTGACAGGATGCACAAAACTCTGCAATGTTGGGTTGTATTGGAGAGTCTCAGTCTTAAATCATTTTCCACACACAGTCTGTGCCTGTATTTACTTTTCATGCCAGTGAGAGCCGGGAATCCACTCTCACATAGGTACAGTACATAGTTGCAAAGGGCATCAATGTCTTAACAGCACGATTTGCCAAAGCCGGATACTCTGAGTGCAGCCCTATCCAGAAATCTGGCAGTAGCTTCTGATTAAATTCAATTGTTGCAATTACGATGAGGCTCTCTTGTTCAGATATGGGTAAGTGGACTGGAGGCAGGGCATGAAAGGGATAACGAATCCAGTTGTTTGTGTCGTCCGTTTCGGGAAAGTACCTGCGTAATTGCGCACCCAGCTCGCTCAGGTGCTTCGCTATATCACATTTGACATTGTCCGTAAGCTTGAGTTCATTTACACATAAAAAAATCATACAATGATGGAAAGACCTGTGTGTTGTCCTTGTTAATGCAGAGAGAGAAGAACTAACTAAGAAGAACTTCTTAATCATAGCATCAATTTTGTTCTGCACATTGAATATAGTTGCAGAGAGTCCCTGTAATCCTAGATTGAGATCATTCAGACTAGAAAAAACATCACCCAGATAGACCAGTCGTGTGAGAAAGTCATCCTCATGCAAGCGGTCAGACAAGTGAAAATGATGGTCAGTAAAGAAAACTTTAAGCTCGTCCCTCAATTTAAAAAACGTGTCAATACTTTGCCCCTTGATAACCAGCGCACTTCTGTATGTTGTAAAAGCGTTACATGGTCGCTGCCCATATCATTGCATAATGCAGAAAATACACAATAGTTCAGGGGCCTTGTTTTAACCAAGTTAACCATTTTCACTGTAGAGTCCAAAACATCTGTCAAGCTGTCAGGCATTCCTTTGGCAGCAAGAGCCTCTCATTGAATGCTGCAGTGTACCCAAGAGCCTCTCGGTGGATGCTGCAGTGTACCCAAAAGCCTCTCGGTGGATGCTGCAGTGTACCCAAGAGCCTCTCGGTGGATGCTGCAGTGTACCCAAGAGCCTCTCGGTGGATGCTGCAGTGTACCCAAAAGCCTCTCGGTGGATGCTGCAGTGTACCCAAGAGCCTCTCGGTGGATGCTGCAGTGTACCCAAGAGCCTCTCGGTGGATGCTGCAGTGTACCAAAAAGCCTCTCGGTGGATGCTGCAGTGTACCCAAGAGCCTCTCGGTGGATGCTGCAGTGGACCCAAGAGCCTCTCGGTGGATGCTGCAGTGTACCCAAGAGCCTCTCGCTGGATGCTGCAGTGGAGTCACCTGTACTTGATTGACATCTCCAGCATAGACTGGATTCTATTAAACCTGTTCAACCTCAGACGAGTCCAATGAATCCTGTTGAACACTTTCAATTGAATCATCTTGGACCGGGCATCTCTCATAGGGAGCAGCATCTCTACTACACTTTAAATTGAATCATCTTGGACCGGGCATCTCTCATAGGGAGCAGCATCTCTACTACACTTTAAATTGAATCATCTTGGACCGGGCATCTCTCATAGGGAGCAGCATCTCTACTACACTTTAAATTGAATCATCTTGGACCGGGCATCTCTCATAGGGAGGAGCATCTGTGGTACTATTACATTCCATTCCTTCTCTCTAAATGTTACCTCAAGGTATTTTTCCCATACGGCCTTTAGCCCCTTACAAGTTCCATTAAATGCACCTTTAAGGTGGCTGTATATAAGCCCTGTGGTGTGTGGTAATTTGCATAGGATTTCTATCTTAACGCTTATATCGGAATGTACTGGGAATTTGTTGTTTTGTCCTACCTTAAGCAAACAATCTCTAAGCTGGAGATACCTTCAAAAGTCTTGGTTCTGTACATTATACTTGGATCTTAAGTCTTCTAAAGAGATAAAAGTGTTTTTCTTGATTCAGACAACCAATGTTCTTGATCCCCTTTCTATACCAACCTTTCCAGAAAACCACGTGTCCCTCTATTTTCAATTTAGGGTTGTTCCATAACAAAGCAGAGTTTAAAGGTGAAGATCTCTCTCTCTCTCTCTTATGAATCTGGCTCCATATAGTTTTTTAGTATGGGACATTATTGGATTCTGGGGTCCCACCTTTTTGTTGACTCAAATAATATGATGCTCCGAATGGGGAATTAACTTCCTCTTCCATGTCCACCCAGATTGGCCCAGTCGAGTCCTCAATAAAGAGAGGGCCTATTTGGGAAGCTACAAAGGATTCTTGATACCATTGCATGTCAGGGAACTTTAAATCCTCCCTTCTCAGTCTTTGTCTGTTAATCGCGTTAGTTTCATCCTGGCCTTTTTACATAGGAGAGGCGAGAGACAGTCACCTTGTTTTGTGTCTCGTCCTACAGAAAATGGAGATGACTACTGTGGATTTGGGGTCGTTGTACAGAAGTTTAATACTATTTTGAAAGCCCTGTCCAAATCCTATTATATTTCTAGTATATTGCAGGTAGTCCCAGCCCACGCCATCAAATGCTTTGTCTGCGTCTAGGGAGAAGGCTGCCACTGAAGTATCTAAACCTTTCGCCTTCCAGATGACAAGCAAAAGGCATCTAAGATTATCAGATGCCTTTCACAAATCCCACCTGATCTGGATTTATGATTTTCACAATGATATGATTCACCCTCATAGCCAGAAGTTTATTAAACAATTTTACATCCCAATTTATCAAAGAAATTGGACGGTAGCTCCCACCCTCATGACGGTAGCTCCCACTCTCATGACGGTAGCTCCCACTCTCATGACGGTAGCTCCCACTCTCATGACGGTAGCTCCCACTCTCATGACGGTAGCTCCCACTCTCATGACGGTAGCTCCCACTCTCATGATGGTAACTCCCACCCTCATGACGGTAGCTCCCACTCTCATGACGGTAGCTGCCACCCTCATGACGGTAGCTCCCACCCTCATGACGGTAGCTCCCACCCTCATGACGGTAGCTCCCACTCTCATGACGGTAGCTCCCACTCTCATGACGGTAGCTCCCACCCTCATGATGGTAGCTCCCACTCTCATGACGGTAGCTCCCACTCTCATGACGGTAGCTCCCACCCTCATGACGGTAGCTCCCACTCTCATGACGGTAGCTCCCACTCTCATGACGGTAGCTCCCACTCTCATGACGGTAGCTCCCACCCTCATGACGGTAGCTCCCACCCTCATGACGGTAGCTCCCACTCTCATGACGGTAGCTCCCACTCTCATGACGGTAGCTCCCACCCTCATGACGGTAGCTCCCACCCTCATGACGGTAGCTCCCACTCTCATGACGGTAGCTCCCACTCTCATGACGGTAGCTCCCACTCTCATGACGGTAGCTCCCACTCTCATGACGGTAGCTCCCACTCTCATGACGGTAGCTCCCACTCTCATGACGGTAGCTCCCACTCTCATGATGGTAGCTCCCACCCTCATGACGGTAGCTCCCACTCTCATGACGGTAGCTCCCACTCTCATGGCGGTAGCTCCCACTCTCATGACGGTAGCTCCCACCCTCATGACGGTAGCTCCCACTCTCATGACGGTAGCTACCACCCTCATGACGGTAGCTCCCACCCTCATGACGGTAGCTCCCACCCTCATGACGGTAGCTCCCACCCTCGTGGGGATCCGGTTCCCTTTCTGAGAATTAGGGTGATTACTACATCATGCATAGAAGGTGGGAGCTCGCCTCTGTCAATCAATGTGTTAAATGTTTTCAATATTTCTGGGCTAAGCTGCTCTGCAAACCTTTTATAGAAATCCCTGGGTATCCCATCCAACCCTGGAGTTTTACCACTGGGTGCTTGTCTTATAGTTTCAGTCAATTCCTCTAAAGTAATAGGTCGGTCGAGCCACTTCCTGTCTTCCTCTGTTAGTTTAGGAAGGTTCAGATTCTGAAAAAGTGCCTCTGCTTTCTGCATATCTAAAGGACGGTCTGAAGTAGAAAGCCCCTGATAGAAGTCTCCGAATATATTGTTAATTTCTTTATGATCGGTAATCAACTTGCCTGTCTTATTTCTGATTGCACCTACTTGACCATCTGTTTCTCTGGATTACAATTGACTGGCCAACAATTTTCCTGCCTTTTCCCCAGATTCGTACCATCTCTGCTTCAACCTGTACAGGGAATATTCTGCTTTTTTTACTGAACAGAATATTCAGCTCGTATTTGTTTTTCGTCAGATTTACCAGAGAAACGTTCTTAGAATTGGACCGATATTCCCTTTCCAGCATTTTAAACTCCATTTCAAGTTGATTCATTTTCTGTTTATCTAATTTCTTAACGGTAGCTGATCATTGAATTATTACTCCACGTATGTACGCTTTAAAAGCCTCCCAGACATGTACCTGTTACACACTATTGTTTTGTTTTTTAAAGAATATCGTAATGTGTGTTTTAAGGAATTCACAAAGCACCTTGTCCTCTAAGAGGCTACTGTTCATTCACCAACATTTACAAATGTTTCTTTCTTCTCCTATTCCAACAGTCAGATCAGTGGGTGCATGATCTGTCATAGCTATCGTGCCCACATTGCAAGCACCCACTTTATCTATGAGAGAGTGTGAGATCAGAAAGTAGTGGATGCGTGAATAAACAGTGTGGCTATTTGAAAAGAATGTGGTATCGTGAGCGTTTGGATTCATCATTCTCCATACATCATAAAGACCAACATCTTCACACAGTGTTTTAATTGCTTCTTGAGTTTGAGGTCCTGGTTAGACCCGTTTTGGATTCATCTAAAAAAGCATCAGGGACCTGATTATAATCCCCCCTATGAACCTAGTCCGTTCACATTCCACAACCTAACTTTAATCACATTGGTCATTATATCTGAAAAGTTGTAAATTATATTATTACCACAACATGACGAGTGTTAGAATATTTTTAATCGATGCGTTTCTGATAGCCACTGCTTTGCGAATTAATGAAAGTGAACAACTGGCAGTACCCCCCCCCCCCCCCCCCCCCCCCACCTCGAACACTAAACTTTCCATAGAACAAATATGTCATAAACATCCCCCAACTCCACACAGTACCAAAACAATTAACATACAAAATAAAAATCTCCTTCCCCCCTAAACCAGGCCTTCATCCGTGTGAAGTGTCCCGAAGTCTTCCTGAGCGCTGACATCTCCTTCCCCCCTAAACCAGGCCTTCATCCGTGTGAAGTGTCCCGAAGTCTTCCTGAGCGCTGACATCTCCTTCCCCCCTAAACCAGGCCTTCATCCGTGTGAAGTGTCCCGAAGTCTTCCTGAGCGCTGACATCTCCTTCCCCCCTAAACCAGGCCTTCATCCGTGTGAAGTGTCCCGAAGTCTTCCTGAGCGCTGACATCTCCTTCCCCCCTAAACCAGGCCTTCATCCGTGTGAAGTGTCCCGAAGTCTTCCTGAGCGCTGACATCTCCTTCCCCCCTAAACCAGGCCTTCATCCGTGTGAAGTGTCCCGAAGTCTTCCTGAGCGCTGACATCTCCTTCCCCCCTAAACCAGGCCTTCATCCGTGTGAAGTGTCCCGAAGTCTTCCTGAGCGCTGACATCTCCTTCCCCCCTAAACCAGGCCTTCATCCGTGTGAAGTGTCCCGAAGTCTTCCTGAGCGCTGACATCTCCTTCCCCCCTAAACCAGGCCTTCATCCGTGTGAAGTGTCCCGAAGTCTTCCTGAGCGCTGACATCTCCTTCCCCCCTAAACCAGGCCTTCATCCGTGTGAAGTGTCCCGAAGTCTTCCTGAGCGCTGACATCTCCTTCCCCCCTAAACCAGGCCTTCATCCGTGTGAAGTGTCCCGAAGTCTTCCTGAGCGCTGACATCTCCTTCCTCCCTAAACCAGGCCTTCATCCGTGTGAAGTGTCCCGAAGTCTTCCTGAGCGCTGACATCTCCTTCCCCCCTAAACCAGGCCTTCATCCGTGTGAAGTGTCCCGAAGTCTTCCTGAGCGCTGACATCTCCTTCCCCCCTAAACCAGGCCTTCATCCGTGTGAAGTGTCCCGAAGTCTTCCTGAGCGCTGACATCTCCTTCCCCCCTAAACCAGGCCTTCATCCGTGTGAAGTGTCCCGAAGTCTTCCTGAGCGCTGACATCTCCTTCCCCCCTAAACCAGGCCTTCATCCGTGTGAAGTGTCCCGAAGTCTTCCTGAGCGCTGACATCTCCTTCCCCCCTAAACCAGGCCTTCATCCGTGTGAAGTGTCCCGAAGTCTTCCTGAGCGCTGACATCTCCTTCCCCCCTAAACCAGGCCTTCATCCGTGTGAAGTGTCCCGAAGTCTTCCTGAGCGCTGACATCTCCTTCCCCCCTAAACCAGGCCTTCATCCGTGTGAAGTGTCCCGAAGTCTTCCTGAGCGCTGACATCTCCTTCCCCCCTAAACCAGGCCTTCATCCGTGTGAAGTGTCCCGAAGTCTTCCTGAGCGCTGACATCTCCTTCCCCCCTAAACCAGGCCTTCATCCGTGTGAAGTGTCCCGAAGTCTTCCTGAGCGCTGACATCTCCTTCCCCCCTAAACCAGGCCTTCATCCGTGTGAAGTGTCCCGAAGTCTTCCTGAGCGCTGACATCTCCTTCCCCCCTAAACCAGGCCTTCATCCGTGTGAAGTGTCCCGAAGTCTTCCTGAGCGCTGACATCTCCTTCCCCCCTAAACCAGGCCTTCATCCGTGTGAAGTGTCCCGAAGTCTTCCTGAGCGCTGACATCTCCTTCCCCCCTAAACCAGGCCTTCATCCGTGTGAAGTGTCCCGAAGTCTTCCTGAGCGCTGACATCTCCTTCCCCCCTAAACCAGGCCTTCATCCGTGTGAAGTGTCCCGAAGTCTTCCTGAGCGCTGACATCTCCTTCCCCCCTAAACCAAGCCTTCATCCGTGTGAAGTGTCCCGAAGTCTTCCTGAGCGCTGACATCTCCTTCCCCCCTAAACCAGGCCTTCATCCGTGTGAAGTGTCCCGAAGTCTTCCTGAGCGCTGACATCTCCTTCCCCCCTAAACCAGGCCTTCATCCGTGTGAAGTGTCCCGAAGTCTTCCCGAGCGCTGACGCTCCAACTAGAATTAGCTCGTTTTTACCAACGCCAAATATAGGCGTGACCATATACATTTTGAAATGACAGATATGACATGTCATAGAGATGACATAAACCAACCAAAACCTCAAACATAAAGACAGGCTGATCATTATTCTCGTAAAGAGAAGAGATGACCTTTCTCTTGTAGACTGACACATGAACTGTATAACTCCTAAAGACAGGAATGTAAACTGAGGTCAGCCACTAAAGATAGACCGGTATAAGTCATAATGATCAAATAAACGGACTAACACTTGGTAGTGATGGGCATTCCGACTCTTTTCAGTGAACCGGCTCGTTCGGCTCAGCTCACCAAAAAGAACAGACTCTTCTGGCTCCCAAACGTCTCTTTAAAAATATATATGTTTTGTTTTTGTTTTTCAAGTCGAAACAGTTTGCGATAGTTTGATTTGATTGGTGTTAAAACAATAATTAAATGAAATCAAACTCTACCTGAACCACAATGTATTTAAAAATGCCTTGGTTTGTTTTGGAAAATAATGATATTAAACATGAAAACGTTTGTAATGTATCTAAACAAAGTGGCTATAAATCTGATCATTCAAAACGAATACAATCTGAACAGCATCATACAATATTGCACCATCAAAGAAAAATAAATAACAATGTGTAAAACTGCATCATCCCACTTAAAACATTAAACTGGTCCCTATTTTCTCTCCTTTATTGCCATGTTATAACCAGCAGCACACAGCAATGCTGACCAGATTTAGCTTTTATGAGAGATGTGCATTCAGAAATGCAAGCTGCCTCACTTTCGAGGGGCTGATGTAGTTTCAATCGCTCAGTAATTATTTGTCCAGTTTTCGAGAAGACCCTCTCAGAGGTGAACGGATGTGACCACTATGCAGAGTCTCCCTGTCTTGACATTAGTAAGCCGTGGGTAGACAGAGGCCTTGTTCTTCTACCAGCTCAGAGGATCTGCAGCGGCTCCTCCAAATAGGATCGGACCTCCGTTATGGCATCTGCTGAGGGATTCCTTCGTGCTGCATCCCCAGTTTCTCTCTCGTCAAACAGCATCCAAACAGCAGACGTTTGTAGCACTACTGCTGGTGCTTCTGCTCCATCTGATCCCTCTTCTTCCTGTTGCCCTGGTGCCTGAGCCAGCTGACTGCTGGGGCTGTTCCTCCATCTGATCCCTCTTCTTCCTGTTGCCCCTGGTGCCTGAGCCAGCTGACTGCTGGGGCTGTTCCTCCATCTGATCCCTCTTCTTCCTGTTGCCCTGGTGCCTGAGCCAGCTGACTGCTGGGGCTGTTCCTCCATCTGATCCCTCTTCTTCCTGTTGCCCTGGTGCCTGAGCCAGCTGACTGCTGGGGCTGTTCCTCCATCTGATCCCTCTTCTTCCTGCTGCCCTGGTGCCTGAGCCAGCTGACTGCTGGGGCTGTTCCTCCATCTGATCCCTCTTCTTCCTGTTGCCCTGGTGCCTGAGCCAGCTGACTGCTGGGGCTGTTCCTCCATCTGATCCCTCTTCTTCCTGTTGCCCTGGTGCCTGAGCCAGCTGACTGCTGGGGCTGTTCCTCCATCTGATCCCTCTTCCTCCTGCTGCCCTGGTGCCTGAGCCAGCTGACTGCTGGGGCTGTTCCTCCATCTGATCCCTCTTCTTCCTGTTGCCCTGGTGCCTGAGCCAGCTGACTGCTGGGGCTGTTCCTCCATCTGATCCCTCTTCTTCCTGTTGCCCTGGTGCCTGAGCCAGCTGACTGCTGGGGCTGTTCCTCCATCTGATCCCTCTTCTTCCTGTTGCCCTGGTGCCTGAGCCAGCTGACTGCTGGGGCTGTTCCTCCATCTGATCCCTCTTCTTCCTGTTGCCCTGGTGCCTGAGCCAGCTGACTGCTGGGGCTGTTCCTCCATCTGATCCCTCTTCCTCCTGCTGCCCTGGTGCCTGAGCCAGCTGACTGCTGGGGCTGTTCCTCCATCTGATCCCTCTTCTTCCTGCTGCCCTGGTGCCTGAGCCAGCTGACTGCTGGGGCTGTTCCTCCATCTGATCCCTCTTCTTCCTGCTGCCCTGATGCCTGAGCCAGCTGACTGCTGGGGCTGTCCCTCCCTGCTGCTGAGGTTATTCTTTGAAGAGCCTCATCAATCGTTCTGGCATCACTGAAGGCTAACTTCTTAAACCTGGGGTCAAGTGCAGCGGTTTCTGACAGCGCATGATCATATTCCATCCTGTGGATCTTTCTGTCCATTGATGAACATAGGGTGTCCATCAACTCTGTCACATGTCCTGTGGTTACATTTGCTTCTCTCTGGCGGCTGGCTGTGATTGGCTGCAGATCCTTACACAGGAGTATCATTTTTGAGGCTGTCACATAGCTCAAAAGAGAGAACAGTAACAGGTTCGTGTTTTGTCTACTGATACTACATTCTCATCTACTGCTCATATACATATATAATACTGGATTAAATAATGATGTAGTAATAACTGCTTACTGTACCTCTCTCCACTGATCTCCACAGTGACCTGCTCAAAGGGTTCCAGGACTCCGCCCACCTCCTCCACCACCTCCGCCACCACCTCCTCCACCACCTCCTCCACCACCTCCTCCATCACCTCCCATTCCTCTTGGGTCAGAGCATCAACAGGTGCATTGACAATGACCAGGGTATAGATGATGGCATCCGTTGACTCAAGAAACCGCTTCAACATATAAAATGTTGTTAACATCTGCATCACAGCGTCTGATGTGTCCTCTCCATGGGCATGTTGTTAACATCCTCCAGCGTGTTATCAAATCAAATCAAATTTTATTTGTCACATACACATGGTTAGCAGATGTTAATGCGAGTGTAGCGAAATGCTTGTGCTTCTAGTTCCGACAATGCAGTAATAACCAACAAGTAATCTAACTAACAATTTCAAAACTACTGTCTTATACACAGTGTAAGGGGATAAAGAATATGTACATAAAGATATATGAATGAGTGATGGTACAGAGCAGCATAGGCAAGATACAGTAGATGGTATCAGAGAGAATAGAGTAGATGTCACGGGTCAAAATGTTGATTGATGACCCTATGTGAACTCTATGTGAACCCTATGTAGTGATGACGTGTGCATGTCTTCTGGCCAGGCAAGCCTGGTTAGGTGGGGGCTATGGGGTGAGTAAGGGTCCATTTGACAGGCCGTTAATGATTGATGACCCAAGCCTGATAGACAAGCCTGGTTAGGTGGGGGCTATGGGGTGAGTAAGGGTCCCTTTGACAGGCCGTTAATGATTGATGACCCAAGCCTGATTTATGACCCTATGTAATGATTTATGACCCTATGTCATGTAGAAGGGTGCATGCCCTGGGTTGAGTAAGTGACCATGTGTCACGTCAACCTGTTACTGTTTCTCACGGTTTGGGTTGGTTAAGGCCCCTTATAAAGCCGCTGAACAATACCTGTTTAAGAGTGCACAAGATCTTAAGAATAACCATGGAATTTGGGATCGGTACCAAAGCAGTGATGACTGTAACAACTGAAACAGGCCTTCGGGTTGCCCATAGAGAAAGGGCAAAGTATCAACCAGCAATATATGATGCGCCAAAAAAACGTTTTTTAAATGTGTATAGAACCCAAATACCGCCAGCACATGCTCTGACAGATCAAGTGCTGATGTCTAATGGCCAGCAGTGGGGGTATCGGTTTGATTACCTGGCCTGTAGAGTGACCCTCTATACGGTAGATGAAGGAGAAGAATATACAGACCAGACTGTAGGCTTGGAATATGGTGTTGAAGACTGGTCGGTTTTTCGCAAGGTTGTGTGTCCTGAACTGAGCCTTATCACCAAGGGGTATAGTGTGTTCACGGGCCACGAGACCCGTTGGGAAGGTACCCCGGACTCCTCAGGACAAATATTTCACAGGGTGAAAATACAAAGAAAGAATGGCCGACCGTGCGGCAGCGTGGAGTTCTATATCGGCACCGAGGCAATCCGAAACCACAAACTTAGGGGTGGTGGCCTGACTGGGGATACCCGACTGCGTCTGCTTATTCCTTTTAACAGTTGGGATGTACTGGAATTGAAAATGTTGCAACCGTTGGATGCTCTCTTTGTACAGAGCCAACAGCGTCAGAGCCTTGTTCATTTAAAGAAGTGCATAATATATACGAATCGTAAAGATTACGATGCAAAAGAGCCTCAAGAAGATACAGCGTCAGAAGAAAACTAAGTAAGCGGATGCTTTAACCCCGCCCCCCCAGATACCCAAGGGCCTTGTTCTACAATAAAAAGAAAAAAAGCAGACAGTTCTTCATTTCAGCATACACCATGGATCTCCAGACCATCTACGAGGAAGCCACTACGTCATGGGGGCCCGACACTAAAGACTCTATGCCACGAAGCCCTACACTCTACGCACCCCTGGCAAGACCCGTGACACCCCCGACATTTACCCAGCCTGAGGATGTGTTTGATGGGGTGGCCAGTACTGTTTTTGTGGATACAATCAAGGCCTCTGTAGCTACACTTTTAAACGTGGTGATTGGCGAATATATACGAGAAAAATGCATCGGCTGTGAGATCAATCATCCCAGCCAGCGTCGTCATCCTTGCCTCTACGACCCTCCTAGATACTACTTTTTCAATCATTTTGAGGAGCTGGTGAAAAGACTGTGGTCCTGCCGTTTTATACCAGCGCTGGTCATCGCCCTGGAGTCTATGGGTATTGCGCCGTCTATCCCTAGAGTTTACGGGGTAACCGAAGCCTTCCTACATGAACTGAAGGAGGCCCTCTTCATCCATGAGAAACTCAAAGAAATCCGACACACCCTGGTGGACGACAACAAATACAGGGAAGCTGTGATGGCTGATGTGATGCTTTTCTGGCTCAATAAATCCCAAGAGACCGAGTGACATTTTGTTTATTTAGAGCTATGGGTAACTATGTGTCTACGATGTTTGAGCGAATAAATACATTTTTTCTTTTGAGAGACCTTACAAATGTTATGCATCAGATTATTGAAAATAAAGTGAACAATGTAAAGTTCTACACAACCCACAATACAGGGGTTATTGTAGAGCGTGTGTTAAAAATGGAGCAAATCATGAAACATGTCCGACATACGGGCGAGAGTTTACAATGGTCACATATGGTATCAAGGCTTGTTGAGGATTCTGAAGAACTAGAAATAACTTTGGCTAAGATTTTACATTATTTGTTTGAACCACCCTTTAATGTGAATGTGTATCATATTTGTTGTTTATATACTTATATATCAGACGTGTGTGTTTTAAAAATTCAGCGAAACAAACCTGTAAATCTAAACAATATATACAGGGTGTTGCATGCTGTGATTGTTGAGAAAACGGGGACTTGTATCTTGCAACAAATCCTGAATTGTCTGTATACGTAATAATTGTTGCATTCTTAAAATAAAAATTCACAAACTGAAATGTTGTCGTTATATGAAAGTGGCTCATTACAGTTATTGTACCTCAGAGAGGCAAGAAGGATGGCTGAGCAGCTGTTGAAAAACATATATTATAATCCCTCTAACCCCGGGTCTTATGGGGGTAAAGAGCGTTTACAGAGAGCTATAGTCGAAGAAACAGGTAGTCTGTTAAGCGATGCTAAAGTGAATGAATGGTTATCAGAGCAAGATGCCTACACTCTACATAAACCTGTAAGAAAACATTTTCCAAGAAATAGAGTTTTTTCTACGCATCCATTATCCCAATTTCAGGCGGATCTATGTGACATGCAGTCCCTTGCCGATAAAAATGATGGAAATCGCTACATGCTAACGGTTATAGATATTTTCTCTAAATTAGCCTATGTAAGGGTGTTAAAAAATAAGAGCGGGGCAGAGGTGACCAGGGCCTTTGAATCGATCTTGAAGGCAGGAGGCGCCCCCAAGAAAGTGCAGACGGATGGCGGAAAAGAATTTTTTAATCAAACATTTCAGAAGCTAATGAATAAGTATAATATAGTACATTTTGCTACAGGCTCTGATTTGAAAGCTTCGGTTGTGGAACGCTTTAATAGGACTTTGAAAGAGCGGATGTGGCGCTATTTTACAGCTCACAACACCAACCGATATACAGACATAGTTCAGGATTTAGTAAACGGTTACAACCACAGCTACCATAAGACTATACGTATGAAGCCCTCGGAGGTCTCTTCGGAAAACTCTTTTCAAGTCTTTAAAAATATGTATGGTTTGTTCCCACTTCGCCGTAAGAAAAAAATGACTTTTAAATTCCTAGTGGGTGACTTGGTGCGTATATCAAAGTTGAGGGGTGTTTTCGACAAAAAATACGAACAAGGCTTTAGCTCGGAGTTGTTTACCGTTACCGAATGTCTGCCACGCATTCCGCCGGTCTACAAATTAAAAGATTATGACGGGGATCTTATAGAGGGATCTTTTTATGAGAAGGAATTACAGAAGGTCCAGTTGGGTAAAGACAAAGTCTTTCACGTGGAGGAGATTCTAGATCAGAAGAGAGAAAAGGGTAAAAAATGGTTGCTGGTCCGCTGGAAAAACTGGCCTCAAAAGTTCAACAGTTGGGTATTGGAGCAGGATGTGGTGGAGGCAACGGGGGTTAATTTAAACCCCTAGTCATGATAACTAGCGCATCATTCGCGTGTACACAGTTGGGCATCATGGAACACAGCGGCTTCTACCTGACTCTCCCCAGTAATGCGTCGGCACAGATATATCGGAATAATCAGAGTTCGAAGTATACAACCAATTTTCCAAAGCCTATAGAGTTATCAGAGGCTTGGGAAGTAGGTCTCAGCGAGATTACATACCCCCATAGTTGGTATAATATCAAAGCTAAGGACCGTGATTTTTATTGCAAAAGGTTCTCGGAACCTGCGAAACTTATTAAGCTTAAAAAAGGTTTCTATAGAACCGTCGACAGGATCGTCTCAGAGTTGAATGAACACCTAACCCTGAACAAGATGGAAATATTCCTATTCTACAATCCAATCCATAAAAGGATACAAATCTCAGGGCCTGCTAACGGAGGTATAAAGACCAGCGGTAATTTATCCTACATGTTGGGGATGGGTCCCAATAAATGGACGTATGTGAACGATAAATTATTCCCATTCCCTGCGGATATACATGCAGGCTTTTACAACATATTTGTCTATACCGACATCATAACCTATCAAAGGGTCGGAGACAGCTGTGTCCCCCTCCTGCGAACAGTTCATATAGACGGCAAGGATGGGGACATCGTCACTGTCAATTATGACAAGCCGCACTACGTACATGTCAGCAAGAACTATATTGAAAACATTCTGGTTGAGCTTAAAACGGATCAGAACGAAAACATTGAATTTACTTATGGTAAAACGATTGTAAAACTCCACTTTAGACCCACCAAAACCTCTCTACATATATAATAGCTGTATTATATTTATAAACATAATACAAATAAAAGGGTTATGGAGCTCCATCAGCTCGACCCTAACCGTTATGTTTCATACTATGTGGATCAAGTGGGTAATGGACTACCAGGATATCATGGAGCGCCGACAATGTATGGTTCGGGGATAGGAGGTATATTCCGTAACCTCTTCAGGATGGTTTTACCGTTTATGAAGAGAGGCTTCAGCATAGCCAAACCACATTTAAAATCAGCGGCTAAAAATATAGTAAGTGAGGTTGTAGCCAATGCTATGACCCGAAGGGCGTCACCAGAGGTGGAGCATCAAGAAGGCTCGGGGCTTATGATATTGTCTCGAAGGCCAAAAAAGAGACCTCCTGGTTTAAGGCGTAGACCTGCACCTAAAAAGCGGCGGTTAACTGTTAAAAGAACCTCAGTAAGTCAAAGACGGGGTAAAGTGAGGAGGTCTGTACCAAAACAGGCTAAAAGAATACTAGGAAGTATTTTCTAAAAGAATAAGTGACATGGCTCTTTTACATCGAATGTCCTCTGAAGCTATAAAGACAGAACTTGATCTTTTCACGGCACCGTTAACGCAGCATTCAATAGATAGATCCAGTTATGTGGAGATAGCCCCTCTCTCTGCTATTACCGATAACGGGCCTATCGAATTTTTCATACCAGGCCATGGTGACAACTATCTGGACCTCAACAACACCTTGGTGCATTTACGTCTAAAAGTGACCAAAAGAGATGGGTCTAATATTGCAGACGATGCCAAAGTGAGTCTCATTAATTACCCCTTGGCCACCATTTTCTCCCAAGTTGATGTGACTTTGGGTGAACGCCTAATCAGTCAAAGCAGCGCTACATACCCTTATAGAGCCATCATGGAGTGTTTACTAAACTACTCCGAAGACACTCTCAAAACCCAATTTAGCGCCGGGCTGTTTAGCAAGGATACTGCAGGAGCCTCTATGGAATCGACAGACCCTTCCACCGGTGCAAACAAAGGACTAGCGGCACGAGCTCGCTACTGCGCCGAATCTCGAGAGTTTCATTTGCTAGGCCCTATACACTCTGACATTTTCTTTCAAGAACGGTTACTCTTAAATTCGGTTGATTTAAGATTAAAATTAACCAGGGCCAAGGATGATTTTTGCCTGATGTCTCCCCAAGACGGGGATTTTAGTTTGAAAGTGTTGGGGGCAACCCTTTTTATTAAAAAAGTATCTGTATCTCCGGCCGTGCGCCTGGGTCACTCACATGCTTTGATGAAAGGAAATGCCCTTTACCCTCTCCAAAGAATTACCATGAAAACCTTTAGCATACCTGTGGGCAGTAGAATCTGCAGTCAAGAAAACCTATTTCTAGGCCCTTTACCTAGATATGTGGTTATAGGTCTGGTTGATCACGCCTCTAATACGGGAAGTTTAGATAAAAACCCCTTTAATTTTCAGCACTTCAATGCAGAGTATGTAGCGCTCTGTCAGGACGGACGTCAGGTTCCGGCGAAGGCTTTCCAACCACAATTTAATAACAACATATCTGTGCGAGAATTTTACAATCTATTCCTGGCTACAGGGCGACATCTAAAAGATCTCTCTTTACCTATTGACAGAAATGATTTTGCAGAGGGTTACACATTGTATGCTTTCAATTTATCACCTGATGATGACACCTCAGGAAATCTGTCTGTGGTGTCCCAAGGTAACCTCAGGCTGGAAATGCGTTTCCGTACACCTTTAACCTGTACAGTTAGCATGATTGTTTACGCATGCTCTGATTCAATCTTGGAAGTGAATGCCCGAAGACAGGTCTTAGTGGATTATTATTAAGGACCTTTGAACAAAGACATGAATACCCAAGAGTTGGACGGGCTCATGAGCCGCTTGATTGGAAAACAATTTTGTGGAGTGTTGGCTTGTGATGAATTACCTATGGAGATAGGGTCTGAGAGGCCTGCAATGTTTATTGTCAATACCCATCCTAAACACATGCCTGGTGAACATTGGCTAGCTATGACATTAGAACAGGAAGGTGGACGAAAAATCTCAACTTTTTTTGATTCCTATGGCTTTCCCCCCGGTTTTTCACATTTCCCTAAATCTATTAAAGATTTTTTGACCCTAAACGGTACAAAGATCTACTACAACATCAAACAAGTGCAAGATAACCTTTCCACTACATGCGGTCACCACTGTGTATTTTACCTGTGCCAAAGAGCCCGGGGAGTTTCTTTTGAAGATGTTATGTCTCTTTATAAGGATGATTTAAGAAGTAATGATAACCTTGTATCTTGTTTTGTTAGAAAATATCAAAAGTGTTCAAATGTGTGTCCTTTAAGAACGCGTAATCAAGGCGTATGCTCACGTCATATGTTTCAAGAATGCCACAAATGTTAACTTGCTTATTTTTCAAATAAAAAATTTATTGAATTTAATCATAGTCATTCAAAAGTCATTTTCAAAAGTCTAACCACGCCGAGAGATCGGGTTTAGGAAAAGGTCCTGAGACGTTCATGGGAGTAAATGAGTTAGCATCATCGCTTTCATATGGGGCCGGTGTCGTTGGGGCATCTTTAGGGGTGCTGTATCTCGTTGAAGGCTTTTGTTTTAAAGCTTGAATCTGTTGACGAAGCTTATGGTTGGGTACACCGGAGAGGGGGATGTTGAGGATTGCCAGGGCCTTAAGAAACTGACGCCAGCCGGGAGGCCTTCGGTCATCAGCAACCTTGTGGGCAGCCGTGGTACTTTTAAGCAAGTCCTGCATATGGGACCCCCTAACCACAGAGCCCTGAAGGATAAACTCTCCAGAGTCGTTCCAAGCAGCTATCCCCTTTGAGTCTTTTATCTTGTTCATAATGTATTTAACATTCTTCCTGTTACGTAAAGGCACATGTGTCAGTAGGTCATGCATAACTTTATCTTCAAATGGCATTTGAGCTTCACCCGACATATTATCGCCACTAGGTAAGATCGACGGTACAGGCCTTACAGGGGCATGGCTATCGTTAGGTTCGACATCTGTTAAAGGGTCCGGTAGGGAAAGGGTTAAATGGTTAGTCTCTCTCTCCCCTTGCTTTACCCGAGTCAAATACCTTTGCATTAGGTTTGTGTATTTTTGAATCTTATCATAGGGGTTCAATCCTTTTCGGTTCAAAACATCCTTCATGGCCGTATCCAAATCATTTTCCGCTGTTTGTCTGATATCTTCAGGACCCTGCATTTGTTTTTTAAGTCTATCCAACTCTTGTTGAGGCACCAAGTACATTTTAGTGGCCATCACACCCACGTGTTCAACCACCACGTCTGGCCGCAATAAGGCTGGTGATGAAGGGCACGGCTATACTGAGTAAAGGTAGAAGAAAACCCCCAGACTGTTGTATACTATGTCTTTTCTTTTGAAGACTGGCCCTTTTATTGGCAAAGAGTTTGATCGCTGTCTTTTGTCTCCTTAATTTTTTCAATTGGTTCAGGGTGAGTGGAATGCGTCCTTTGAGAAGATTCAAAGCAATCTCACATAGGGCTAATATGAGATCTGAAGAACAGCGACCCAAGATGGCCTTCCGTTCTTTAGCTGTAGAACCTACTAGCCTTCTCAAGAGGGGGAGGTTTCTTTTTAAACGCAGAGACATAGCGTTTACTTTTTAGGAAGGTATGCAGCAGGCCTCTCCCCCGGAAACAGCCCTGTACGTAGCCTAAGGTGTTCTGGAGTATTTGCTTTTAAATCCACGATTAAATAAGAAAATGGCTCTTTGGTAGCGTCCTCATAGCTCTCCATAAAGTATGATTTCCGTCCAGGGTACATCTGCTGAGCTAGAGTGCTAATTTGCAGTTTATCTCTAGGATTTTTAAACAATACCATGTAGTTGGCATTCAAGCTAATGGTCCGACTATTTTTACCTTGGTGAAACACATTCTGGACCAAGTAAAGCACGGACAGGTTTCTATGATGAGTATATTGGGTAAAAGCTCGTGCAATTTCAGGGTGTTCGCTACCAGCAAATAGCATATCGTCCAAAACCAGCAGATTATTTACATGTGGGGGGAGAAGTTCATCATCAGACAGAGAATCGGGTATTCCTTCAACAAACTTGATTTTTATTGTCTTCAATAATTCATCATACAGAGGTTGGTAACATGAATAACACCATACAATATTGTCAGGCTTTTGAGATAACACATGTTCAGAATTCTCTAAAATACTTTTTACAAAAAAGTTTTGCCACTGTTTGAAGGGCCGGCAATTAATGCTGAAAAAGGCAATTGTAGCCGGGGGTCAAAACCCTCGACAGCAGTCATAATATCTTAAGCTTTAAGACACACTGGGGCTTGTAGCATAAGTCAGTAGCCAAAGGGCAATGTGGTACCGTCAGGCAATAGCTGTCTCTTGTCATAGACTACCCTGAATCTTTTAGTGAGTGGTGCGTTTCTTAGATGGAACCCCTTTTTATCCCTCACTATTTTGTTGTAGGAGCTCAAAATCTCCAAGTCACTATTCTTGTCCTTTACGAACCCCTCGACCAAGCGCGTGATTGATTCCAAGTTTACACGCGGTGCATTTTCATAGTTTTGAGTCACGCCTTTGGCTTTCAACACCACGTGATTGGCTTTAGTCCTAAAAGCATAGCTTTTTGGACCACATGAGGACCATTCTGTAATATGGTCACCCTCTTCGAGTTCACTCGTTAAACCCCCAAGATAGTTGCTAAGTGGGGGGGTCCAATCCCCCGGTTTGCTTACATAGACCACAGAGTCTGTGTCGTGGTAAAGAACCCGCCTCTGAAGCTGTTCCATGAGGGTGTACAGTTCAAGGCGGCCATAGGCTGTGGTAAATGCTGCAAGAAACACATTTACATTACCCGGGGGTAGAACCCACTTTTGGTGGCGCCTCCATTGCACCAAGGCAATGTCTTGACTCAAGAAGGAAAAATGTGAAATTTCGTATTGGTCCGAAAAAACAAATTCCAAAAATTCTTCGGGGTCTTTAATGATCGAAGTTGTTAGCATATTGCATCTCTGCGCTAATTTCCCCCAAAGGGAGTTCAAGTACAATTTCGACACATTTCTTTTGGTTTTGTTGACCTCTATTCTGTCAGGGTCAAGAAGTATGCCTTCTCTGTCATGGTAGTCTTGAATGTACTGGTCTTTACTTTCTTGATCTGTGACCGATGCAGGATAGCCTGAAGCCATCTGCTTGCATCTCAAGAAGGTTTTGATGTACTCTTTAAAAAGTGTGTCTGATTTCCTGGAAAAGTTCCACACTTCAAAGATTTTGGCCACACGATACCCCTTCTCTAAAGCCTTAGAGAATTCTACAGTGACCCATACACCGGTCAGGGCTCTTTCTTGATCTGTGTGATCACAGGGGTTTTCCTGGTTGTGGTTTTCACAGCATGTGCGACAAAGGGGAAAGAAAAGTTTTCCTTTAGGACCCTTGTAAGGCAACACAGGTATAAACAGCCCCCTAGGAGGGTAGACAGTCGCTTTGATTAAACCAAAATAATTTTGGGGTTCGTCAAAGTCGCTGTGAATAATTTCAGGATGCCCTATAGGATAGAATGAGGAACTCATTACATGAGGATATAGGGATGTAAAATCTACATAGCCTATTGTCTCGTCGGGTTGAGCTACATAACGCAATGTCAAAGCATTGGTCCGGCCTCCAAACAAGGCCTGTCGCGGTTCCAGGGGCTCTGGAGGGTCATAATGGGTAAGGAAGGCCTTAACACTAGGATCTGCCTTTTTGAGGGCTGTCCATTCGTGCTCCCACAAAACCACAACTTTTAACCCGTAAGTAGCCTTTAAAGAATTCAGTTTGTCTTGAAACTCTTGGTACATTTCCCCAAAAGTCTTTTGGGTTAGGACACACAAGGTGTGGGGGACAAAGCATAATTTACAACCGTGGAAGAAACAACCGTTGTACTCATACACTGTCTCAACCCCGTCAATCTGTGTGTATCCATCTACATGGTAAGGCCCAAAAGCCTTCTCCCCCCGATTCAAAGCATGTTGGATAAAAATATCTTTATCCTGGGCCAAGTACTCCAACCATTGAATGGAACCACTAGAGTAGGCCTTGAATTGGCGTCGGTAGTTGTCTGGCGATGGGATAGCTATAGATTCAGGAGTTAGATAGTGTGTACGATAGGTTTTCATGCACGCTGATGCAATAGTTGTACAGCTCCAGGGGTCAATGCCCGCATCTTTGATTACCTCTTCTCTGAATCTGAGGCATCCTTCACGAAGTATAACAACGTCATTGTCACAGTATGATTCCATCTCTTTATGGAAATCAAAAGTGCCATGTCTTACGGTCTCGTACCATGTCATGAATCTCTCACGCTCTTTGGGAGACATTTGATCACACCCGTACATTTCGGGGGCTGGATAAGATCCTATATAATGTAGATTCTCCTCAGATGTGAAGAAATGAGGGAAATAGCCTTTGACAGAGTTTTCAAAACCCAAGGCCTCTGGCATTTGAGCCAATCTCATGGGTAAGAAGCTTAAGCTGTCAATGTATCTCTGTTTGAAGGCGGGGTCAACAAAGCATAATATTTTACTCCCTTGAGCTATGACACTGGGTGCCACGCCTTGCTGTATCAAAGGGTTCAGAAGCAGATAGGAGTCATAGGCCCTAGCATTGTGAGCTATAAACGTGAAGTTTCTGTACTGGGCTTTTCTAAAATGTTTTAGAAAGAGTCGGGCACAATCGGGTCCCTCGGCCGACCATTTTTCACCCTTGAAAGTCATGGTTGACACAAAAATAGGCAAATGAACCCCTGATTGCTGAGTTGTCTCAAAATCATAAAACACATATTTCTCTGTATGTTCATCTTCAGCCAAGGGCTGAATGTAACACTCATGTGTTACTTCTTGAACTGCTTCCGCGTCTCTGCTTTTCAAAGGACCTTTACAGATTGGGCAGTGTATAATTCCACAAACATGAGGTTTAGGGCTATCTATTTTAAGGTTGTAATTGCAATGACATTTTGGACATTTCTTGTTAATGTCACAACTGCTTACAGATTTACATGCCTTGGGATGCCATGTTTCAGTTTTGTGTTTTTCGTAACAGTAGGCCGAACGACATGTGCGGTGACAATCCGCACAGGGGGTCAAGTTTAGCGGCTGCATAGGGCAATGTTTATCCAGACATACTGAACAGTTGTAACGGCACGAGTGCCCCCCCATGCGTGTGTAGCCGGTATGACAGGCTGGACAGACATATGGCGCGCCTAAAAAGGCTGTGATGTTAGTTACGGCATAGTAATGCTCATTTTGCACATAAAAGTACATAGTCTTAGGATGTGGTTCGGGTATATTTTGGAACTTGAGGAGAGCGTCATTAGCCCTACTGTGGTACAAAACCACAATCTTGATGTTCAGAAAGTTTTCAAATTTGACTATGTCTGAGAAAGCCACAGCATCCTGTATACCGAGACCCACCGCAGTTTGTAGCTCGAGAGCTTTATGTAACGCGGCTTGATCAGTACATCCGGGGCTGAGTAAGTGGGCCAAACCTATGGCAAAACATAGCTTATTACCTGGATTGTGAACGTTTATGAGATAGGCCCTTTTATTGCTTATGATTTCGGACTGCATTAAACTCTCGAGCTTTCGTCTCTGACCCCCGCCCCCTTGTGGTTGGCGTACTAATTGTACTACAAGTTCGAGGGTCCTATCTGCTAGCACGTTTAAATTTGACTGTACAAGGCGTTCTAGCAGTTTAACAAATTGTTCAAGCTCTGCTTCACCATTCTGTAAAATAAGCGATACCTTGCTCTGTAGACTGTCTCCACAAATTTCCAACTGTAAGAGATCCCTAGGTTCGCTATAATCTCTGATCCTAGCTAACAGTTCATTCAAAGTGTCCATAAGCATTACGTAAAACACAGCATATTCCCGAATCTGACCCCCCCATGCGAAATTGAAAAACTGGCGAACCTCAATATTGTTGAATTTATTTCGACGCAAAACATGTACACTTCGATCAAGACCTCCCCCCTCCAGATTTACTAGGCAATTGTCCAACTGTTCAAAAACATCGTATTGGGTTTCAGACTCTTCGGACATTGGTGTTAAAGGCTGATTTATAGGTGTCTGGGGTGCCGAATTAAACCTAGCGCTCTCGTTCTGTACACTGATCTCAAGACCGCCCCCCTCCAGATTTGCTAGACATTTGTCCAACTGTTCAAAAACATCATATTGACTTTCAGACTCTTCGGACAATGTTGTTAAAGGCTGTCTTAGAGGTGTCTGTGGGGCCGAATTAAACCTAGGGCTCGCGTTAAGCTGGGTAATTAGAGATATGATGGTTTCGGGAATCTGTGTTAACATGTTTTCCTCGGAAGGCCCTGACTCATTCATACGTGTAATAATGTCTATGAGTTCGGAGGGAATCTGGGATAATAGATTTTCATCTATTGTCATTATGTCAATTACCCCCGAATCATTCATATGGTTAACTATATCTTGGAGCTCTGTAGGGATCCTGGCTAAGAGTGTTTCAATTGTCTCACTTTGGTCTATAGGGGGCGCCATCTGTCTAATTAAGGATGTGTGTGTGTGTGTGTGTGTGTGTTTACATGTGTGTTTTTTAACGGCGGTATTTGCTTGTTTTAGCCCTAATGTTTTTTAACATACGGGGTAGCTCGCTACGCCAGAATGACACATCCTGATTGTATTGATGCTCGAGTAGAATACACATGCGCCTCTGGAGTAGAGCCTTTCGTGATTTTAAACCCAGGGTAAACGCTTTGAAAAAACGTTCTTGGTCTATTTCAGAATCTGCTGTTTCCCCCACAGAATTGGCCGATTCAAGAAGGTTGGCAGCTTCACAGAACATCAAATCGTCTACCTCAGAAATGTCATTTAAATCTTTGACATCATCAGGTTTCTCTGGTGTCTTTGGAGCCTCCTCGGGGATGCTTGTCTGGGCATCCTCCGATGTTTGTGCGTTGTGTTCATAAACCGGTGAGGAGTCTGAAATAAAAATAATACATACACAAATAGGTTATTAACCCTAAAATATGTTAAAAATGCCAAATACATTTCAGATATAAGCCTATATATTAACAATACATTAATTAAATACCTCGGCTTTTTTGACGAGGGCTGTTCTGAAGAAGCTCTGAAACCAAGGGCTGTTGTGTTTGTTCAACCTGTATTACAACATCTGCAGGTCCGGTAGATGGGGAGCCTGAAAAAAACAAACAAAAAACAGCATTAGGCCTTGTTTTAACATATTCCGGCATAAAAAAAATATATAAATATTAAAATAATAATATATATAAATAATAATATATAATTGATTCATACCTAGTCCTTGGAACGACGTCTCGTGAATATCGGCCAAGTAGAATTGTTCGGGTGAAGCGGAACTGTGGATCTGAGCACTAATTATCCTTTGGTGTTTAGAAATATGGGGGACAACGTTGTCCTGGCCAAGGGGAGTTGACCTGCCGTTTAAAGTCTCTGTTCGCTGCTTTTGGGTAAATACATCCTGGGAGTAGGGCAGAATTGTCTCGTAGTCATATGCTTCGCAGAAACCGTTCAGGCTCCATAGGGCATCGTTTAACCTTCTAGGCTTTAGGTCCTCTGTAAACATATAAAATAACTTTTAATATAAGATGCCCACACTTTTTGTTTTTAAGGTATAAATATTTTTATGTATGGAATTCTTGGAGCTTACTTACGTTGACAATTCAGGGCAGGCGTTTGTTTCGGAGCCCCATGGGATGATTCGAGCTCAGTTATACCTCGGAGTATCTGCGTGAATGCTTCAGAATCTATAAAACATTCGACAATATTAAAGCTATAATCACTTTAGCTAATATTGCCTTGTTATACGGTAAGCATACTGATCCTAATGATTGTTTAATATTTCTATAACATCCCACGCTTTTCAAACAATTCCCCACAACAATCAAATCTAATAAAGATTTATTTCAAGAACTCACCTTGCGATAGATCCATTAGACTTTTTTCCCCGATTATCTTTTTTAACGCTTCAGTCCGATAACGATTCTTGGAGTTTCTGGAGGTGCTGTTTGCATCGGAACTAAAACGCTGCTAACATTGCCCATGGTTTCTAGCGCTTTTGTACCCTACGACCTAGAGAAAAACCCCTGAATGATTTTTTTACATAGCATTTGGGGTTTGTCGTTTTTTTCGGGCTATACCCCCGCCCATGGTATATTTGACACATTTCAAACACATGGTATTGGGTGTGTCTAAACATTAGGATCCTTTTGGAGCTTCTAAAATCTCCGGGGTGCTAGCACCTAGATGCATGGGGGTGTGTTGTTCTCGACATCGCTGGGATGAATGACTTTTTAGCCCACCTAAAAAAAATAGTTTTATGAAAGGCCTTTAAGATTAGGAGTCGTAAGACACAATATTATTGTTGGGGGGTAGGCATCTGTTTTGCAGGCTAGTGTAAACCTTGGTTTCAAACGACCCACCAGGCATGCATGGGTATTTTTTTAACAAACAACCCGCCCCCCTTTTTCTGTTTTTGAAACACACACACACACACACACACACACACACACCCACACACACACACAGCCACTACAGAAAACTCCCTCACGCACATGCGCGCGCACATGGCTTTTTCCGCAAGATTTTTCTCAGGGACAGACTGCGCTAAGAGTGAACAAACGCGAGAGTTCATAACGTGGTGAGATTCTGATTTTAAAACCATTTATTTCATTCAAAATATTTAGTACATACATTTTATATCGTTACATTCTTAAGGTATTTTACGATGCCTTTCTTACAGATCCTGGGAGCTTATGCAACCAACCGCAATTGTCCGTGTCGAGTTCACCCTCAAAAGGCAAGGCTCTCTTGCTATGTCCATCAACACATGGTAAGTTTTCACTCCAGGGGTAGATCCGCCGTCGGGCCTTTTGGTCTTGACTCTGTCTCAAGGAAAGCCTCGCCCAGCGCTTTAACTGTTCCCCATTTTGGAAGAGAATGTCCAGCTTATTCATAAGTGTTATGAAAATTGGATAATCCACCCATTTAAAACTAAACACAGGAATAAAAAAGTTTACATGTTTGCGGGCTCTGGAAGCTACCGGAGAATTGACAGACTTTGTAGCATTAGCCTTATCATAAAGGTCACAGGCTAAAATTGTCACTTTGTTGTCAGGGCTATAGTCCATTGAAGCAATTCTTAGAGCCTTGAGATCACTGCGGCCGCAGACCTGTTCTTCCAACGCATATCCTGGCACATTTGTAACACTTAGGACCTGTTCAATTTTACAAAGAGCCAGCCTGATGTTTAGCCATTCTCTCATCCCCAGAGCCGGGGGAAAACTCCCAGGTTTTGCAGGATAAAGGGGTTTGGGTCCACGGTCTGTGAATATCTTTACCGTAGAATCCTCCGGGTGGAATATGTAAGACATGTGGCCCTCACTCGTACCCAAAAATCCTTTAAAACATTCTGGAGCTTCACACAGAACTTCTTCAAGGCTTTGGTCACTGGGTTCATGACAAGCCGAGCATAACATCCCTAAAATTGGCATAGGTGTCATTTTTGTTTAATATTCAGGGGGGTTATCATGTACAGTCTTAAACAGGTATTGTTCAGCGGCTTTATAAGGGGCCTTAACCAACCCAAACCGTGAGAAACAGTAACAGGTTGACCTGACACATGGTCACTTACTCAACCCAGGGCATGCACCCTTCTACATGACATAGGGTCATAAATCATTACATAGGGTCATAAATCAGGCTTGGGTCATCAATCATTAACGGCCTGTCAAAGGGACCCTTACTCACCCCATAGCCCCCACCTAACCAGGCTTGTCTATCAGGCTTGGGTCATCAATCATTAACGGCCTGTCAAATGGACCCTTACTCACCCCATAGCCCCCACCTAACCAGGCTTGCCTGGCCAGAAGACATGCACACGTCATCACTACATAGGGTTCACATAGAGTTCACATAGGGTCATCAATCAAAATTTTGACCCGTGACATCTACTCTATTCTCTCTGGTATCGAGTACAGTATATACATATGAGATGAGTATGTAAACAAAGTGGCATAGTTAAAGTGGCTAGTGATACATGTATTACATAAGGATGCAGTAGATGATATAGAGTACAGTATATACGTATGCATATGAGATGAATAATGTAGAGTATGTAACATTATATTAGGTAGCATTGTTTAAAGTGGCTAGTGATATATTTTACATCATTTCCCATCAATTCCCATTATTAAAGTGGCTGGAGTTGAGTCAGTGTCAGTGTGTTGGCAGCAGCCACTCAATGTTAGTGGTGGCCGTTTAACAGTCTGATGGCCTTGAGATAGAAGCTGTTTTTCAGTCTCTCGGTCCTCAGGCTTTGATGCACCTGTACTGACCTCGCCTTCTGGATGATAGCGGGGTGAACAGGCAGTGGCTCGGGTGGTTGTTGTCCTTGATGAACTTTATGGCCTTCCTGTAACATCGGGTGGTGTAGGTGTCCTGGAGGGCAGGTAGTTTGCCCCCGGTGATGCATTGTGCAGACCCTCACTACCCTCTGGAGAGCCTTACGGTTGTGGGCGGAGCAGTTGCCGTACCAGGCGGTGATGATGCAGCCCGCCAGGATGCTCTCGATTGTGCATCTGTAGAAGTTTGTGAGTGCTTTTGGTGACAAGCCGAATTTCTTCAGCCTCCTGAGGTTGAAGAGGCGCTGCTGCGCCTTCTTCACGATGCTGTCTGTGTGAGTGGACCAATTCAGTTTGTCTGTGATGTGTATGCCGAGGAACTTAAACTTGCTACCCTCTCCACTACTGTTCCATCGATGTGGATAGGGGGGTGTTCCCTCTGCTGTTTCCTGAAGTCCACAATCATCTCCTTAGTTTTGTTGACGTTGAGTGTGAGGTTATTTTCCTGACACCACACTCCGAGGGCCCTCACCTCCTCCCTGTAGGCCGTCTCGTCGTTGTTGGTAATCAAGCCTACCACTGTTGTGTCGTCCGCAAACTTGATGATTGAGTTGGAGGCGTGCGTGGCCACGCAGTCGTGGGTGAACAGGGAGTACAGGAGAGGGCTCAGAACGCACCCTTGTGGGGCCCCAGTGTTGAGGATCAGCGGGGTGGAGATGTTGTTGCCTACCCCACCACCTGGGGGCGGCCCGTCAGGAAGTCCAGTACCCAGTTGCACAGGCGGGGTCGAGACCCAGGGTCTCGAGCTTGATGACGAGCTTGGAGGGTACTATGGTGTTGAATGCCGAGCTGTAGTCGATGAACAGCATTCTCACATAGGTATTCCTCTTGTCCAGATGGGTTAGGGCAGTGTGCAGTGTGGTTGAGATTGCATCGTCTGTGGACCTATTTGGGCGGTAAGCAAATTGGAGTGGGTCTAGGGTGTCAGGTAGGGTGGAGGTGATATGGTCCTTGACTAGTCTCTCAAAGCACTTCATGATGACGGAGTGAGTGCTACGGGGCGGTAGTCGTTTAGCTCAGTTACCTTAGCTTTCTTGGGAACAGGAACAATGGTGGCCCTCTTGAAGCATGTGGGAACAGCAGACTGGTATAGGGATTGATTGAATATGTCCGTAAACACACCGGCCAGCTGGTCTGCGCATGCTCTAAGTGCGCGCTGGGGATGCCGTCTGGGCCTGCAGCCTTGCGAGGGTTAAACAGTTTAAATGTCTACTCACCTCGGCTCTGCAGTGAAGGAGAGTCCGCATGTTTTCGTTGCAGGCCGTGTCAGTGGCACTGTATTGTCCTCAAAGCGGGCAAAAAAGTTATTTAGTCTGCCTGGGAGCAAGACATCCTGGTCCGTGACTGGGCTGGTTTTCTTCTTGTAGTCCGTGATTGACTGTTAGACCCTGCCACATACCTCTTGTGTCTGAGCCGGTGAATTGAGTATTCTACTTGTCTCTGTACTGGCGCTTAGCTTCTTTGATAGCCTTGCGGAGGGAATAGCTGCACTGTTTGTATTTGGTCATGTTACCAGTCACCTTGCCCTGATTAAAAGCAGTGGTTCGCGCTTTCAGTTTCACTCGAATGCTGCCATCAATCCACGGTTTCTGGTTAGGGAATGTTTTAATCGTTGCTATGGGAACGACATCTTCAACGCACGTTCTAATGAACTCGCACACCGAATCAGCGTATTCGTCAATGTTGTTATCTGACGCAATACGAAACATCTCCCAGTCCACGTGATGGAAGCAGTCTTGGAGTGTGGAGTCAACTTGGTCGGACCAGCGTTGGACAGACCTCAGCGTGGGAGCTTCTTGTTTTAGTTTCTGTCTGTAGGCAGGGATCAACAAAATGGAGTCGTGGTCAGCTTTTCCGAAAGGAGGGCGGGGCAGGGCCTTATGCGGAAGTTAGAGTAACAATGATCCAAGGTTTTTTCACCCCTGGTTGCGCAATTGATATGCTGATAAAATTTAGGGAGTCTTGTTTTCAGATTAGCCTTGTTAAAATCCCCAGCTACAATGAATGCAGCCTTCGGATAAATGGATTCCAGTTTTCAAAGAGTCAAATAAAGTTCGTTCAGAGCCATAGATGTTGTCTGCTTGGGGGGGGGATATATACGGCTGTGATTATAATAAGAGAATTCTCTTGGTAGATAATGTGGTCGACATTTGATTGTGAGGAATTCTAAATCAGGTGAACAGAAGGATTTGAGTTCCTGTATGTTTCTTTCATCACACCATGTCTCGTTAGCCATAAGGCATACGCCCCTCTTCTTACCAGAAAGATGTTTGTTTCTGTAAGCGCGATGCGTGGAGAAACCGCTGGCTGCACCGCCTCCGATAGCGTCTCTCCAGTGAGCCATGTTTCCGTGAAGCAAAGAACGTTACAGTCTCTGATGTCCCTCTGGAATGCTACCCTTGCTCGGATTTCATCAACCTTGTTGTCAAGAGACTGGACATTGGCGAGAAGAAAGCTAGGGAGTGGTGCACGATGTGCCCGTCTCCGGAGTCTGACCAGAAGACCGCCTTGTTTCCCAGAAGACCGAGTCGTTTTTTTGGGTCGCCGCATAGGATCCATTCCGTTGTCCTGGTTGAAAGGCAGAACACAGGATCCGCTTCTTGAAAATCATATTGTTGGTCGTACTGATGGTGAGTTGACGCTGATCTTATATTCGGTAGTTCTTCTCGACTGTATGTAATGAAACCTAAGATGACCTGGGGTACTAATGTAAGAAATAACACGTAAAAAAACAAAAAACTGCATAGTTTCCTAGGAACGCGAAGCGAGGCGGCCATCTCTGTCGGCGCCGGAAGTAGCCGACAGAGATCAAATAGGTTGAGTAAAATGTCTTTCACACAATCTTCCGTATTGATGTGGATTTCAGGACCCCCTCTGGTGTGGTCTCTCAGGACCCCCTCTGGTGTGGTCTCTCAGGACCCCCTCTGGTGTGGTCTCTCAGGACCCCCTCTGGTGTGGTCTCTCAGGACCCCCTCTGATCCGAAGTGTGTTTCTCTCCGACTGTAATGTTTCTGGTATTGAAGTTTTTCCATCACAGTCTTCATTTTTTCAACAGTGTTGTTTAGGAGGTTGTTCTTGTCCTCCAAGGTTGATATCCTCTCTCCTGCGTGTGTAACTAGGTTGTTTTTCACACACAGTATGTTTTATTTCAGCCACGTCTTCGCCCACTTTCGCAATTTTTTCTTCGAGATTTTTGTTCATTTTGCGAATCTCATTTAGAACTGGTCATCAGGTTGTTCTTCCCCGCCATTTTCCTTGCTAGCTGCAGGTAGAGACAACGTTTTTTCGTCAAAAGTGTCTGCTTATATGCGTTTCGAAGTCATTTTTCCATGTAACCGATATTTTGGACAATTAGTTAACGCGTTAACAATGTGTAACTAGACGTTGAATAATTAGCTAAAATATAGTTGGAGCTACACAGCCTCTTTAGTTAGATGTTGCTCCTCGACACATTGTTGCCGGAAGTCCCCAGGCCTTCATTCTTAAGTATTCTAACAAATCCCAGGTACTTCAATCTTAAAGTATTCTAACAAATCCCAGGGTCTTCATTCTAAAGTATCCCAACAAATCCCATCCTTCATTCTTAAAGTATCCCAACAAATCCCAGGGTCTTCATTCTTAAAGTATTCCAACAAATCCCATCCTTCATTCTTAAAGTATCCCAAAAAAAAAAACAATCCCATCCTTCATTCTTAAAGTATTCCAACAAATCCCATCCTTCATTCTTAAAGTATTCAACAAATCCCATCCTTCATTCTTAAAGTATTTCCAACAAATCCCATCCTTCATTCTTAAAGTATCCCAACAAATCCCATCCTTCATTCTTAAGTATTCCAACAAATCCCATCCTTCATTCTTAAAGTATCCCAACAAATCCCATCCTTCATTCTTAAAGTATTCCAACAAATCCCATCCTTCATTCTTAAAGTATCCCAACAAATCCCATCCTTCATTCTTAAAGTATTCCAACAAATCCCATCCTTCATTCTTAAAGTATTCCAACAAATCCCATCCTTCATTCTTAAAGTATCCCAACAAATCCCATCCTTCATTCTTAAAGTATTCCAACAAATCCCATCCTTCATTCTTAAAGTATCCCAACAAATCCCATCCTTCATTCTTAAAGTATTCCAACAAATCCCATCCTTCATTCTTAAAGTATTCCCACAAATCCCATCCTTCATTCTTAAAGTATTCCAACAAATCCCATCCTTCATTCTTAAAGTATTCCAACAAATCCCATCCTTCATTCTTAAAGTATCCCAACAAATCCCATCCTTCATTCTTAAAGTATCCCAACAA